>NC_056745.1:492921205-493158705 GCF_019279795.1 Protopterus annectens
TGTTTTGTGGCCTTTCTCCCTTAGTTAGGGGAATAATTTGTTTTTCTGAAGGCTATGGTTCACCGAGTCTCACTGCATATAATAGCCTTTATCCCAACAGGTAAGTCATACACAAACATTTTAACACCACATATACAGACTATAGTAAAACTATTTCAAAACTCAGGAAGCTACTCCTTGACAGTATTTCACATTTATATGTGTGTATATGCATTGTTATTGTTTGTTAGCATCCCTTCCATTGTATTGCCTCTTATTTCAATCATCTCTTCTTTTACTTTCATTTTTCTCTTGTATTCTATGATGGTCATGATACATTAGGATATTTTTCGTTAAATCATGACCCAGTCACTTCTTTGTTTTCTGTTTTACTTTTAAGTCCATGTTGAAAGAAATCAGTCCAGAATCCCAAGGACAGCTCATCCTGTCATGCCATGTGGACAGGCAGGGAAAATAATCATCATTCTGGCATGGATGTTTTGTCCCTGTTATAAAGAGGTTTCTTATTATTTGTATTTTTTTTTTATTTTTACTTTTAGTTCTTTATTACTTTAAAGCAGTACCATATAGATCTGAACAAGGGTGTTTGTTTTCTTTATAAAAGGAGGAAATCTGGAATTGCACTAATTCAGTTTTCAAACATCTGAATATATTATCATTTGCAGCATACTGAATAAATGATGCAGACTGTAAAACAAGAAATTACATATTAAAGTACTTGTATTTGTATAATAATATTATGGCAGAAGGAGACAATATGTTTACCTACTCTACACTTTTAGTGCATTCAGCATTGTACCTTCTTCCATTCATGTATTCTCCCTCACCTCTCCTGCACCTGTCCATGTCCTCTTGAATGTTCTCATGGATCCCCTTTCCACCCTCCAATTCTGGCAATGCATTCTGTGAGTTGGAAACTCTCACTATGAAGAAGTACTTCTGCAAATCCAAGGAGTACATTGTCCATGCACTTCACTGTCTGTGCCCCCTTCCCCCTGTGCCATCCTTCTTCCAATAAATCCCTTCATATCTCCTTCACTTGATTCTGTATATTGATGCCATTGTCCCCTCCATCTCATCTGGTCTCTAGTAAAAACATTTTTATCTTTTCTAAGTTCTGGTCTTATCATTTCCACTCCATCTCATACACCTGTGTGATGACTTTCCGCCGAGCTCTTTCCACCAGTGTGATAACCTTCTCCTTGTATAATATCTATAACTGCACACAGTGTTTAAGTGCTGCCTTACCAGGGTCTGGTATAGTAGAAGTGCTCACCTTTGCTTCTGGTGCCTATCTCCCTAAAGAAACACCCTGGCATTTTTTGGCTGCTTCTATTACCCCCTTATTCTGCTAATGGTGGTCCATTCCAGGAGTGATCAACACTCCTAGATAATTTTTTTCTCTGTTGATATTGGTTTCACCTATCCCCAGCTAATATTTCACCCCAGAGTCGCTGTGACACAGTTGCAGTACCTTGCATTACTCTTCATGGAACCTCAACTGTCACACTTTGGCTCAATCAGTCAGTCCTCACAAATCCATCCTTAAGTTCTTCCTTCCATCCTCAGATATTGCTCTTTAATTTGTGTCATAACATTGATACTGTTCTGCATTCCTTCAGATGTTCTGAAATCACACAATGAAGCATACTTCATGCTGGAATGACCAGTATAGTACTTCCTGCTTTAGCTTCTTTATTCCTGACATTGCCTCTCTTGGCATAACCCTTTGTGTCCTACCACTTCATTACACAGAAATCCATTTACATTGCCTTGATCCTATTCCTAACTCTAGCAGGCTAATCAACAAAATCCACCTACAAAACTAAGTAAAACAAAAACATCACACTTGTTGGTTCCAGAAACTAGTGATTTTTTTAATTAAGAATACACACTTTTGTTCACCGCTGTAATGTGAACTTCATCAGCTTCAGAACTCCTTCTTCAAACACTTCCTTAAATAACAAATAAAACACTGCCATCTAGTGACAAACAAAAAAAAAACACTCATTATGCAGTAATTAACCTCTATCAGTCTCAGCAGTCTCCTGGGTGGGGCTGCTGAAATCCAGGTAGCTTATGTCTTAAGGTACTTCTTTTCCAAGTTCTTCTGTGACCCAGTCATAAAACTAGATCTGGTCTGTTGACAGCTTATTTTAACCACTGACCCTTGTCTGGAACTTGAACTCAAGACCCACTGCAAATCTATTTTTATATTTATATTTTATATTTTATATTTTTATTATAAATTGGCAATGGACTACAATGATTCACTTGAGAGTTAGGTACCCAGTTACTCCCAAAAGCAGTTGTTTCACCTTTAAACTGGAAAACCATAATGGATAGTAAGTCCCAAAAGATGGGAATTTTGTTTGCTTAAGATAGGGGAGAGGAATGTAAATGGTTGCTGTCTTCGTGGGAGGCTGGGTAAGGAGTGATATACCTAAGGTTTGGAAAAAAATGTGCTATGGAAGAAGGCAAATATAGGGAGAAGTAATAATAGAATCAATTGCTAAATGTCATCTGTGTAAGAGACTAGGGATAAGAAATTACAGATTTAACAGGGAATGGAGCAAATTTAGACTATATTATCAAATGCCAAATAGCTTGACTGGGGACATAAAGGTGACTTATATTTTATTCATTTATTATGTGATGTAAATGAGGAAGGTATGGGGCAGGAATTAGTATCTTGGGTAGATAGAAAATTATCTAATCTAATGTTATACAAAAAGAGTGGGACCTGTTATGTTATGGAGTGCTTACTAATCCGAGTTGCTTAAATAGTTTTCTTGTATGTTATGGTATGATATGTTAATAAAAAGTATTGAAAAATAGGAAACCACCATGATGGCGATTTTTTGAGAATGTAAGCATACAGTGCAGAAAAAACAATTAACTTAGTATTGGATTAGTAACTCAGCAAGAAATAAAAACACTGACCCTTGTATGGGGGTTGAGGAAAAATCTTCTTATTCTATTATATATTGATAAGTGCTTAGTCCTTGGAGTATGATGACCAATACATGTTTAGGGTATGTCTACCCCAGAATAAATGTAACAAGTATGCATACAATAGAAAGATTTCTTCAAAAATAATCTCATAATCTATGTATCTTTTTTCTTAGGACAAGAACACAGTGCTGCCAATTGAAATATTTGCGATGGTTTCAGTAGAAAGACTTTAGGAGGATGCAAGCATTCTCTTCACATCTTTCTAGTTAAGATGAGGCTTGAGACCTTGTCCTGCATAACTGCTTTATCTCCACAGGTATTTCATCACCTGTAATGAATGTCCAACCAAAGAACAAAAAGTGCATTGACAAGTATCTGAAAGATAAGCAATAGAGAAAGATGTTTTCTTCAGCCTTTGAGTAGTTCCAGGCCTAGATAGCTGATTTTGCATCCCATGACACCCAGGCACTTTTAATGGCAAATGCCTCTAGCACTGTCCCTCAAGAGGCTACAATGCCATCACAGTCTAGCACATCCTCCTGAGCTGAAACAATCTCACACTGAGCTGGTCCAGATTGCTCTCTGCAAGCACCTGACTCCAACACCTTGTTTATAGTAGCCATGTGGGAGGACAGAGCTGCCATTCCATGTTCATATGGATGCCTACAGTGCAAAGGTAGAGTTTAGGAATATTTATCTGCAGATCCAAGCCTACAAGATGGTCACTCCTTGCAAGAGGATCCAAACATCCAAACACACAGGGTGTCCACCTATTATGGCTGCTTGCCTATCATACATTAGGTAAGACTAGGTGAGCCCTCATGCTTCCCACCATTGCTATGCCTTTGTCCAAGACTTTGGAAAATCATCATTTAATTCAGAGCCTGCATCGTGATTTGGACCAGCTGTCAGTGGTGAGCTTCCCTTCCATTCCAAGGAAAAGGAAAACCTCCCCACCAGGGAGTCAGAATCTTGTAATTCAGAAGAGGAACACCTTGTTTATACTTCCCAGATGCCTTCCCATGTAAGTTATTATCCAGATACCAAGGACATCCTGTCTTCTGCTTCGCTAACAGAAGCTATCTCTTATAGGGATGCCTTATGTAAGATGAAGGATAATTTCAAATGAGAGGAAAAGGAGGATGTTCTTCATGTTTAACTGTTTCAGTCATCACATTTGGGTTATCCCTGCCAGGGTAGCCCTCAGTCGGCCTGAATACCAGTGGCTTAGTATTTCTGCGTTGGTTGCTGTCACTTCAGGACTGACGTCAGGTCATCAGTAGTATAAAGTAAGGCAGCTGATGCCTTTACATCAGTCTTTCTTTCCAAGGAGCCCAAAGGAGAAGCAGTTCGCATGAGTGCCGGTCGGCCGCTACCTGAGTTTTGTTTTCCGAATTGAAGTTAAAGTCTTCTAAAACTAAGTACCCCATTGAGGATCTTTTTTTCTTGCTCTAACTGATGTCAGAAAAAGTTAACAATTGCCTCACCTGTGAAAAGCAAATACCACAATAAGACTTTCATTCTTACTGTGTCACTTGCTTAGGCCCAGACCACGATGTCCCCTGCTGTTGCTTTTGTGCTTTGCTCAATGCCAGAACTATACATCATCAGGCCCTTATTGAAGCTAGATATTTTTGCTCTCAGTCCTCGATTTCTAATATGGCTTCGGTAAGCCATCCGACATCTGATCTTCCAAAAAATGTAAGGATAAAGACAGAGACAGACCGCACAGGTCCAAAACCACCAACTATGTTTCCATTAAGCTAGTCGTCAGTTCTCCGGTCCTCAGTGAGGTGCTTTCGTAGCCCCTGATGCCCACTTCTGTGGATTCACAGGCCGCTACTGAGACCCTTTCAGAGTCTGGCATGCCGCAAAACTCTTCATTGACTAAGGATCCTGTGGTTGTCTCTACTATGGATAGGTCCAGAGCTGCTGAGCAGGCACCGGCGTCCGAGGAAGTACTTCGCACTACTGATTCTCGACACAAACCGATGACTTCTTTTGCGTCTTCTGTTCTTTCAAAAACTACCAAGTTTCTAAGGCCCAGGGTACAAACCACACCCAAGAAACTGATGACCCCATCTCAGGCACCTGCTTCCTTGCCTCAGTCTCAAATGCTTAAAATGGTGGAATACTTTATAATGTTGATCAGGGGAAAGCCAAACTATCCCTTCCAAAAGAAATAGAGATTTGTCCCCAGTAGTCTTATCTGAACAGGAGTCCGATGACGCCGATGCCTCTGAATATGAAGACATGCAACCCCTCTCTGCTTATGATGATTCTGATGCAGAGGAATCGATTCCTTCAGCCTCTCCACCCAAAGATTTTTCCTTTGGGGAAACTCTTCTTACTTTAAGGGAGCATTTCCAATGGGATGTCAGGACTACCCTCAGTCTAAAAAGAGACTCAGGGAATTTTTAGATCTTCCACAGCACAGACCCCTGGCCATTCCTCCAGTCCTGGATGTTGTGGATGATGTTTTCATGGAATCTAGTTTGGATGTTTTGGATGACGTTTTCATGGAATCTAGTTTAACTCCTGATACCCTCCCTCCCACTCCCAGGAAACCTGACAGGTATTACAGTGTCCCTGACTCTCACAAATTTCTATTCAAAAATCCTCCTGCTGACCCTGAGGTTATCTCCCAAGGGCCTAAATGAGTTAAAGCAACTTCAACTAAGAATCCCACCCCCTCAGATAGGGATTCCCGAGCATTAGACAGATGGGGTAAAAAAGTATACACCTCTGCTACTCTTGCTATTAGAGCACTAAATTGTCAGTTCTGTATGCTAAAATTCCAGCAGCATACCATGGAACTCCTCAAACAAAAAATATCAACTTTTCCTGCTTGTGCAGGAAATAAAGAGTTGCAAGACTTAATGCATTCTGTAAGTCAAGTAACTAAGCACACCTTACACTGTGGTTTTGATGCCCTAGAAGCATCTTGCAGGCAGCAGTCACCGGTTCTGTCCTTAGAAGGCATGCTTGGCTTAAGGAACAGCCCTTGCCAGACCATGTCAAATCTAAACTATTGGAAGCACCCTTGCACAAAGACAACTTACTTGGCACCAAGGCAGAAGAGGTCTTAAAAAAGATGGAAGAAAAAGCTAAATCACAATGACTCTCCACTTCCACCCCCTCCCTCTGCCCACACAACAAGGGGAAAAGAATATTGCACTCTCTAGATGTGCACAGACAACTCAGATTCTATCTAGACAGGACTAAATCATTCAGAAGGACTGATGAGTTGTTAGTCAGCTTTGCTGCAGGAGCAGAGGGCAAAGCCATATCCAAACAAACCATTTCCAAATGGATAGCACACTGCATCCATTTCTGCTACAACCAACACAGGAAACCTCCCCCTAAGGGGGTCAGAACTCACTCTACCAGAGCAACCTCCACCTCTATGGCTTTCCTCAGAGGAGGCCCCACCAGGGACATCCTGGAGGCTGCAACACAGACATCTGTTTATACCTTCACCAAGCATTATCACCTGCCTATCTTCTCCAAATCCAGAGCAAGCTTTGCCACTACAGTCTTGCAGGGCATCCTAGCCAGCCCCCAGTCTTCTTGACTGCCTCTACCCTTTTCCTCAGCTTTGGGAATCAACCCAAATGTGATGACTGCAAAAGTGAAACATGAAGAACATAGTACAGTTGTGTACACCTACCATACATGTAGATGTTCGAGTGTATTCACTGTTGCAGTCCTGGTTTCCCTCCCTCCATCCCCCTTTTTCTTTCTCTCTCTCTCTCTCTCTCTCTCTCTCTCTCGCTCTCTCTTATTACAAGGAACATTTTGGTATTTACTTTCTACTGCTGGGGTTCTCCCACCATATCCTGGCTCCCACTTGGGGGCTCCTGACAGTTAGGGCAAGAAAAACTGATGTAATGGCATTGGCTGCCTTAGTTTATACTACTGATGACCTGACATCAGTCCTGAAGCGACAGCAACCGATGCAGAAATACTAAGCCTCTGGTATTCGGGCGGCCTGAGAGCTACCCTGGCAGGGATAACCCAAATGTGATGACTGCAACAGTGAATACACTCAAACAACTACATTTATGGTAAGTGTACACAACTGTACTTTTCTGTTGCCCAGTAGCATTACTTCAACCTTCTGGGTCAGGATATTCCACACTCTATTGCCATGCATTTAGTTGTACAGGCTTTACAGGATGCTTGCTCTCTGTATCACTGGAACCAGACTCCCAATCATCTATCCCCAGGATGCCTGACCACTTTTGCAGAATCTAGGTTTCCTACAAATACCTGTATAAATCCTAGAGCAGACCCAGCAATTTTGTCCCTGAGTTCAGAAAAGGGGTCAGAACTGATTATATCCCCTTACACACTTCTCATTGAGCAGGACAGCAAATCATTGGCCTCATGAGGAAAAAGTTTTTATGTGGCAGCAGCTCTGGCCTTCAGGACTCTGTTTTCAAACTCACAAGATAAAGTATCAAGATGATCTCTTTAATGAACAATGGATAAAAACACAGGAAATTAGTAGCACTTCTCAGAAGGTAAAGCTGTTGACACTAACCCAATTTAGAGGTTAGAAAAGATGCTACAAAGTGTAACCGTGATGCTGTAGATGTAGCATCCATGACTACTGCATTGGGGTCAGTGCTTACAAGATGGTGCCTAGCTGAGGATTTGAACCTGCCAGGGAATATCAAAATACAGATCCATAATGTCCCCTTCAGACACAGATTTGATGTTTGGACTCTCTGCGGAAGAGGTATTGAAGTAACTGGAGAGGAATGGGACAACTGTACATCCTGTCAGTGATTTCATCTTCATATTCCACATTACGACATAAACCGCCTTTCAAATATTTGTACCTACTAATTCACCAAAGAAAAGGTAAGCGGGCAAAGGAGTAATGGATTCTTAAAAAAAGAAGTGAGACCAAAACAGAGAAGCCTCGCAGATATGGAGCAGTCATGACTATGCCATGTCTTACCCCTATTTTTCACACCTATCAAAGCTCTCATCACAGCCGTAGACACTCCAACCCCAATTTATTCAAACAAGTAAAATAAAATAATATGTTGCTGGCTGGCACTATTCCAAGGTCAATGGAGAAACAAGGATAAGTGGTTCCTGCAGGTCATGGCACAAGGACACAGACAACATGTTCAAAGAAAACCAATGTTTTAAGGGTTAAACCAAATCCAAAGGTACTAGGAGACCTTGTGCCCCCCCCCCTTCAGTACAGGAACTTCTACTACCTGAAGTCAAAGAAAGAGCATCACAAAAGGACCAGGACCAGGGACTACTGTTCATGTTGCCCAGAGAAATGGCCTTTGAATGGACCTGCTACACTTGATGATGTTCTAAATTTCAGAATGATAACTCTAAATGACCTCCTACCTCTCTTGTTCCCAGATGTCCTTGTAGTCACCTTGGACCACAAGGATGCCTAGCTTCATATCTTATTCAAAAGGAGCAAAAATGCTTTCTTGAGTTTGATTTAGGGGAATTTCACAATTAGTTTACCTACTTAACTTTTAAGATGGTTACTGCTGCCAGTCATTTTACAAAATGTCTTGCTCTAGTAATTGCATATTGCAACACCAAAGGTATTCACATCCACCCTGTCTAAATAATTGACCCAGGTCATGTGCAAGAAGGGAATAAAGAGGACACTGCAGTTTACCTTAAACTGTTTTCAATCTGTGTGCGGGTGTGTCTCTCTCAGGCTACCTAGTTCAAACTTTATACCATCCAGAACTGTGTCATTCCAGGAGATTCTACTGGATTCAATCAGTCAGAAGGTTCTCCTCTCTTGGGATAAGATGTAATCCTTGGAAATTTACTTTTACCAGACTTTCCAAAAGAGGTACATTACTGCAAAATAGTACCTGTTTACTCTGAAGTACCTGACATCCACAGTTTTGATCGTATCTCTAGCAAGAGTGCATATGAGAAAACTCCATTGGTACCTCAAAAGGAGATGATGGCAGTGATCTAGGTCCTTAGGACTTTTAAGCCTATGTGGAAGCCAGGAAGCTTACATTTAATAATAAGAAAATTGTTGTAAGGAGGCACATCAACAAGTAGGGAGAGACTCATTCACACTGCCTTTTGCAGTTTGACAATGACTGCATCGGAATAACCTTAGAGTCAGGAATATATCTAATGGCTTCCTGAATTCCTTCCCAGAACATATCCCTGGGAAGTAGTCTAAACAGATCAGAGGCAGAGTCCTATGAATGGTTGATGTATAAGGAAGGATATTTTTCCAGTTGATTCACAGGTGAGATATTCCAGAAACAGACCTTTTCAATTCTCTGAACAACAGAGAGCTGAAGAAGTTCTGCTCCAGAGCACAGCATCAAGAGGCTTGGACAATCTTAACCTCTGATTCACCTGCTCCCTGGCATGATCTATAAGAATAATAGTATTATAATTATTATAATAGTATTGTTTTGTCCCAGATGGCACTGGTTCTGTCTCTCTCTCTCTTTCCTATTAGAGATAACAATGGAGAAACCATTCATCCTTCCTTGGGATGTGGCCTATTGACTCAGCCCAAGTGGTCCCTGGTACACCTAAACTAACAATGTATATGATTTGACTTTCTACCCTTTAGGCATCTTTTACAGAAGATGTGCTTGACATCATAAAGGTAAGCTATGAAGCTGGGAAGTCTGTCACCAGTAAATCTCTTTTGAACCAGCAGCAATAGCCCCAAATTTTTGACATAGAAAACAAATCGTTTCCTTTCTATCACATCAATTAGAATAATTTCTGAGCTAAAAGCATTGATGTTCAAGGAGCTATTTATGGTGTTTCATAAGGACAGGGTCAGCCTTTGTGTAAACCCTTTCTTGTGATCAGATAATTCTCTCTAAACTAAATTTTCAGTTTACTTGCCAGTGTTGTTTCCAAATCAATAAAATAAAAAAAAGGATTTTTCATTTCAAAGACTTCCATAGGCAACTGAGGTACACTCTGGAAAGAACAAATAATATAAGAGTCTCAGATGAATTTTCTGTATCCTTTGCATCTAAAAGATAGAGGAGGTCACTTTCCAAACAGGCCTTCTCTAAATGGCTATATCATTGTATTTCATTTTGTTATTCAGCACTTGGCAAAAATTGGAGAGTTGGGTAAAATCACACACTTCAAGAGTCACAGTGACCATTGCCACCTTTTTAATGAGACTCTAACACAGGCAGTCACATGACCATTAATGCACATTTCTTCAAAGCTTTACAAGCTATATATCACCTCCAGAAGCAGAGCAGAATTTGCCATTGCCATTTTTCAAGGTCATCTGAAACGTCCATTCAATCCTAATAAGCTCTGTGAATCTTCCCAGCATTTATTATTAAGATACCAGTGATCCATGCAATGACTATGGCAAGGTTGTGTAAAGAAATTAACATAATGGATGTTTCAGTAGGATCATTGTTGAACATGTTTTCACTCCCACCTTCATCTATTGTCTTGTGGCATCCTAGGGCTTGATGGAGTTAGTGGTATCCAGATTCCCAGGGTCCTTTTACTTCCTATGGCAGGAATACCAAGGAGGCAGGTCACAAAATGCCTTTCTGCTGGAAAGGAGTAAACCCAGAAGACAAACAGAGAGAGACAGAAATACAAACTTCTGCTGAATGAGCAGAAAAGAACACAAGATGGTGTGGGTGGATATCCTCATTTTACTTTGAATGCCTTAAAGTCCCATGGATGTAGACATTCCCTCACAACCAGGAGGGGGAAGGGACAAATCTTTGAAGTTTGATCTGGATGTTGTGCCTCCTGAAGCAGAAGTACCAGTGGTTATTACTACTGGACTGGTTAGCTTACTCCAATGGTTAACTTACTCCAATGGTTAGCTTACTCCAATGGTTAACTTACTCAAAAGTCTGCTATTATAGTAAGTTTATTACCAAACTGTACTTTCCTTGGTAGGTATGGAGGTTCTTTATCAGACTGAGAAGCTTTTATATATGGCCTACACACCTATAGGGTATATTAAATAAGTGAAATAGCAATGACCATTTCAATGTTAGTCTATGCATTGCTTTCAAATGCTGAGTTTTTATGTTATCAAGATAATGCATCTTATTTCTCTGTAGCCACAATATGTATCACAAAGTGCTAAATGGTTAACTTTATAACCCTTGTAAATCTTGTAAACACAAATTGGAAATATTAATTTGGAAATTATTTTGTTAAAATGCACAGAATTCTTAATCTGCCCACTTTATTCCAGGTTTTATATCCCTCATAAGACCTGTATATATTTGCACCTTACTCCAGGTTTTACATCCTTCATAAGACCTGTATATATTTGCACTTTATTCCAGGTTTTACATATATATATATATATATATATATATATATATATATATATATAGGCAGCTGTGCTGTGGTGCAGCGGTTAGCATTGCCACCTCACAGCAAGAGGTTCTCCAGTTTGATCCTAGGCTGGGGCGCCTTCTGTGTGGAGTCTGCATGTCTTCCTTGTGGTCGCGTGGGTTTCCTCTGGGTGCACCGGTTTCCTCTAAATTGTCCCTAGGCATGTGTGTGTGCATGTGTGTGCCTCCTGTGGAAGGTTGGGCGCCGGGCTGGCAACTCGACACTGTAAAACTCCACTGCCAATCATGAGCAGACAGGTGATCTGCTGTGGCGACCCCTAACTGGGAAAAGCTGGAAGAAGAAGATAAGACCTGTATATATTTGCAGAAAGAAATTGCCAGTTCTAGTGTAACATGAAAATAAACTCTGGTATCAACATAGTACATCAACCAAGTAGCAGAATTCTGTACAGAAACACATACTGCAGCATAGGTCAAACTGAAACAAAATATCAAAATTAGATCCAATTTGCAGACTTATTTGTTTGTAAAACTGGTTAATGTTTTGGGTTATTTTATGATTAATGTTAAAGGTCCATTGCATTCTACAAAAAGTGCCTCTTCACTGATCATTACAGTGACTATAATAACTTCAGAATATATTTTGTTTAAAAAGAGCTAGTATTAATTTGCTATATATTTTAGCATAAACCGTTATTAGTAGTCATTCTCAAACTGCTTTCAACATTAACAATGTCCTGTAGTGGATATATGTTTAAACTTTAGGTAATTGCTGCTTATTCTATGGAGATGGTAATTTAATATGTCATTTTTCAGTAGTCAGTATCAATACTCTTTAAACATGAGATCTCATTTCTAACAAAATTCAGATATGAAGTACTTCATCGGATATGCTAAAATATAAAACTAAGTGTGGCAGAATTCCCCTTTAGACATGAAATAGTCATGAATGCTATGTTATGCTTTTTCCCCATTATGAAGACCAGTGCATCTATAGCTATGAAATAGACCACATAGCTAGAAAGAAATGTGTTACTCACATGAATTCCTATTCATACTGACTTGTACATAGGTTGGTATAAGACAGAGGGAAGAGGACCCTCATGCCCCCATTGAGTCTTTAAAAAAATAGTATTTGTGAAATAAGACATAAGGAAGAGTCAAGAGGAGTTTTTACAGACATGATTACAGTTATTGGACTTAATGACAAAACATATTCCAAAAATGTAATGGTAACTATAATCATAAACTTGCAGAATAAAGTACTGCATTCTATTAATCCATTCCCTACAGTCTTGTGTATAGGAAATTTATTCTCACAATTTGTCATTTGATGTTTTTAAATATGCTTCTTAGTGCTCTTGTAATGGTTCTGTGGCAAAAGGCAATCAATATGTGAGGTACCTGTTTAGCATATTTGCTTGTTCATAACAGATGAAAAAGCCTTCAGGAATAAAATTAAAAATTATTTCCACATCAACCATTTGAAAATGTCTTACTCTGAAAAAAAATCATATTTTTTCCCCAGGTTGAATCTTAAATTTAGACTGGTCTTTTCTTTTTTATTCTGGGTTTAATTTTTTTCAATCATCTTACTTTCTAAAACTGTTTAGTATTCTCCTGGCTGCTCCTGACCACTTATGAAAAGCGAAATGATTCCTCTTGCAAAGTGTGACTAGTGTAACAGCTTCTGCACTAACATGCATTTACTAAAGGGTTTGAAGTGCATTCTTCCATGATTTACCAGGGCAGAAAAAGGAGACATCAGGGCATCAGGAAAGTTCTGACAACACAGGGACAAGTATGAGGTATTTATTGTGTGTGTGTGTGGGGGGGGGGGGTTGTTGAATGCATGTGTGTGGGAGAATGAATTGGGTGGAGGTAACTGTGCTGACAAGATTCATTAGCTGCCACTGTTAGGTACCACAGGAAAGTGTTAATCTCCACTTGTGGTAGTTGACAGTGATTCAGAGATATGGAAATTTGTATTTCATCTTTATAGCTGATGTGCCACTGATTACAATTATAGTACATCATGGAAACAGGTCCTTCTTACTGCAGTCCTTTTAACATGTGCACTGGAGCTCTTTCTGAATTCCCAGGTTAAAGTGAGTTATTCTTATGTTTTGCTGTTATACAAGCAGATATTATCTTGGTAATCTTGAGAATATAAATGTGTCCTTCTTGTGAATATTATAGATGTAAATTTTAAAAGCAAATAATTAGAAATAGTGTTTGCTACTGGCACACAATATTTGATAAATATCTGCTCAAAAAAGCAAATGATCATTGAAATCACAAGTTCATACCCCAGCAAAAGGTCAGTACAGAATATTATTTCAGCATCTGGCTTTTTTATAATTACAATATCTCAGCAGGGTTATTTGTTTTCTATATACATGTTGAATTCCAGAGGTATAAACCTTGGCTCTAAATGATTATCACTGTTGAAGTGATACCCTGACCATATGCGGATGGATGGTGTTTAGAAACAGAATAGTAATAAAATGAATCAATGTATAATATTATATGACTAAACAAAACATGTAAGTAGTGAAATTATTTCACCTACATCCCAGTGTTTAATAAATCCTGCTGTTGTAATGATACTGTCAAACAGTTTCAACAGCCTCAGCTAAGCTGTGCTTGAAAATGATTTCATTATTAATTATAACTCTAGATCCTTTACAAAAGCAACATTTGTTCAATACTGGTTGTCTAAACTAAAGGTATAAATTGTAGTGCATTGAAAAACTCAGTACCCTATATTTTACTACATTACTTTTAATATCATTTTGTTTTCTACACTTAAAAAGAATATTTCCTGAAGCAGATTATTGACTGTTATACTTGTTGTTGGATCTGCTTTACATCCAGCAGTAACTTTTTTAAACCTGTGCTACCTGATGACTGAACTCATCCTGTCACCACTACTGATTAAACAATGTACTACTTTGCCTATCTTTAAGATTAGTCTTGATGACTGGATGGATATATATTAATTTACACCAGGACTGATCCAAACCTGGTGAATTTGGGAGATAAGCCCTATTAAGTACTTGATAAGGGAGCCACATGCTTTTACATGTGTCTACATAATGATGCAGATAGCAAAGCATTTTATGGTTCTCATGACCACTTGCCTAGGATTGTTCCTGTATTGCTAAAATAAATTAAATAATGTAGGCCAGTATGGATCCCATGGGACTTCAGTTGTCATCTGTTTCCATTCATAACAAAAATGTTTATACAGGCACATTTGTAGGTGCCAGCCATCCAGTTACCCAACTGTTACAGTAGCTCATGAGCTCTAATCTTTTTAGTTCAAGCATTATTGGAGAAAACATAACAGGGTGAAAAGCTTTCACAAGGTCCCAGTAGATTACAAGCATGGGAAATTCTGTATCTAAGGTGCTGTTCATATATTCATAATTGTGGTTTGTTAAACAAAACTTGATTTTTGAAAAAAAAAAACAGTCCTCCCAGAAACAAACTGTTTTTTTTTTTGGTTGTTGTTGTTTGTTTTTAATCCCTGGTATGCTGATCTTTTGTTTGTTTGTTTGTTTGTTTTGTTTTGTTTAGGCCAGGTGCACTGTTTTTTAGTTTTTAGTCATGGAGCTTGTGCCTAGCAGTCTCGCTGGTTTTATGGTTTTGTTGATTTTTAAAGAACCCATATCAATGGAAGTCAAATATTAAGAAATACACAGAAAAAAAGAAAACACCACAAGGGTAAGGTACCTCCAAACAAAAACTGTCCAGAACCAAATGTAAAAGAATGGCAGGTACTCCACGACAATCGAAGCAAACCACTGAATGTATCTTGAAATATACTGTTTATTCCACAAAGTAAGCGCTCTTGCGTCTCCAAGGACATTTCTTCAGACTTAAAACAATAACAAAGCACTCCAAATCCATTTAAATATGGCATCACTTCTATCAAAAGCCAATAAAATGCCTATTAAAAAAAATGATAAAAAATCTTAAAGTCACAATTCTACTATAATACTAATCTATATACATATAAATAGCTTATGATAATGAAGATATATATATATTTATATATACGAGTTTATATAATTTTATAATTCTGTATTTTTTATGAAGAAATTCAGAATATGTATTTTGTCCCCCACCCTCTTTTTATACATATGCATGTATATATAAATACATATATCTTTATTATCACAAGCTATTTATGTGTATATAGATTAGTATTATAGTAGAATTGTGACTTTAAGAGTTTTTATCATGTGATTTTTAATAGGCATTTTATTGGCTTTTGATAGAAGTGATGCCATATTTAAATGGATTTGGAGTGCTTTGTTACTGTTTTAAGTCTGAAGAAGCGTCCTTGGAGATGCGAAAGCGCTTACTTTGTGGAATAAAGAGTATATTTCAAAATATTAAGAAATATTCATGCATCTGAGGAACTTTATTTAGTAAGCTTCTCTTGAAAAGTTTATACAGTATGTGAATCAACCTGATTTTCCTACACTTCTCTCATTATCTTACTTTTGTTGCTTATTTAGAATTTTTTTGTAAATAGGCATACCATTACCACTTTCCCATACTGATGGTGCAAGCCTTTGTTTGAAGCAGTACTGATTACTTAAGATTGAGGTTTCAGTACTAAAGCATGATAAACATGAGTAAGGTTTCCGTATGCAGAACACAATGATATGGAGATTGCATTAGGTAGCTAGTCAGCTCCCTCTGAGCAAGTACAAATGTTTTTGCTGTATCAAAGCTGTCTGCCTATGATATTAAATTAAAGTATCATTATAACGTTAAATAGTTACATTTGTGTTGTATCATTCTGAAAACCAGAGCAAGAATGGTTTGTTAATGATTACTATTGATTGCTGATTGCTACAATAACTAGTTCTATGTATGTCATGGAGGTAATACAATTACATCTTTTTATTGAACCTGGCATAGTTTCAGAATTAATTTATTGCAATATTATATTATGATGAAGTGACTTTCATAAAATGCTTTAAATTATATAAATGCTAGGATGCTTCTGTGTCAGAGAATAATGTCATATCACTATCTTGAAAAACTGGTAGTATGGAAACAATATAATATTTATCTCTCACAAGAATTAACACATATTGCATCACCAACATGTTCAGAAACCTGTTAGATAAATCAAATTACACACCTGATTTGTTGACAGTAACAGCCTGGTGTTCACTAATATTAAATTTTCAGCATACAAGGCTGTAACATTTAAAAAAAGTTATAATAAAGCACAATACAGTATTTTATATTTCTTTGTTAGTCTGTTTCTTTACCTTTTCTATTATGTTTTTAGCTCTTAGTGGGCCAAAAGTACATAATTTAGACATATTTTCTAAATAGAACTTTAAACAGTTCCTATCTAGGTAAGGTAATACTGTAAACAGTCAGTGTTTTTTTTTCACATTTGGTCAGCTAAGTATTGATCCCCATGTTTGCTTACATTCACTGTCATTTTTTTGGCAATTCAGAACAGTTTTACTTTCCTAATTAAGTCATTTGCAACAATGTTGTTAAATGTTGTTAAAGTAAAAATTATCTATTCGGGTTGAAGTATATATTCCCCTAGATCTAAATATGAATGTATTTCTTACTGCAACGCAATGTCCTTATTGACTTTTGCTGTTTTCCTCTCCCTAACAAAAATGTTTGATAATGTGCATGTCTAAACATATGGTTGTGGTCAGTTCATGTCCACCTACTCCCCTTCTGCCACCTGCTTACAGGGAGACAGTAAACTATGGGATGGTCAAAGGTTTTCTTTCTGCACTTATCTCAAAATCGGATTGGTTATCCAGCAACCTCAGTCTATTTTTGAACCTGAAGTCTCTGTTGCACACAGAAATAAAGCCCTGCCTGTAAAAAAACCTATTTAAGTGGCAAGCCTGAATGCTAGAGGAACTAGTTAGACATGGGGTGTACTGAGTGACCAAAACCAGTTCTTCCTTGGTGGTAGGTGGGTTTCAGCCACATCTATGAAACCCTGTTGTGGAGAGGCGTGCATGCTGTTTCATTAGATAACAACCATAGGAGTGGTGGAGCAGACACACAGCAGCCCTTCTCATAGGAGCATGATATCACATGCATAGTGTCATTGCATGTTCAGACCTCCTGGGATAGGGTAGATGGTCTTCATATGGATCACAGTAACATTTCTCATTGGCTGGAGCACTGACACAGATGAAGGCGATCATCTGGCTATGCTTCCAAGCTCTGCCTTCCACCAACTTGGCTAACTCTACCTTCCATGGTATTCTGGCATTTTCAAAGCATAAAGGTGACGCCAGCTAGTGCTGTCTTCATTTATTTCATATTGAAGTGATTGTATGTGAATTACATGTGTTGTGCAGTTGCCAGTCCAGTGCCAGGTTCAGCCTTTCACACTTTCCAGACTGTGCAAATAATAACCTTGTTGAGGCCTTTTTCTAACTTTATTTTTGTATTTTGCTATATAAGTTCTTATGGTAGTTGCTGTGGTCAGGAATTGTCCTGTGTCTCTAGGTGATTCATGGTATGTCTGCCAAAGAAAATAATTCATATTGAGAGTGCAAGTCCCAGATACCTTTCATAGATATTCATTCTCAGTATCCATATTGTTGGAAACTCAACCAAGATATGTCTTCTTGTGAATCTTGTGGGGAGTTTAGCAAGAAAATATTAAAAAGAAGGAACATAAATCTCTAAACATATCTGAGTAAACATTGGCTTCAGTCCTTTGTCAGACAGGTCAATATATTTGTTGAACCTCAGCGGCATGGCACAGTGAACATACCTCATTAAAAAAAATATATATATACATATATTAAAAATCCAAAAGATGAAGTAACAACTACTCAATGTCCACACTAAAATGTTATTTCCATAGCAATAGATTAACCACTTTTATCTCTCATAGACTTCCTCAGAATTTGTAGTAATTGTACACCACTACTCACAAGTTGATTAAGCCAATCAAAATACTTATGTGTATGTAAGAAATACAAAATTGATAATACCTAAATAGTTGCAAGAATAAATTAATTACAACTGTAATTCAAAACCAGGTCCCTATTTACATGTAATCTTTTGTGCCACTTTAACTAATTCATTTTCAATTTCTCCTCTAAAGACAACCCCATAGATCGTTATCCACATTTTCAATCACAGCAAACTGGAACATGCTGAACATGGGATCAGATTCACATTTCCCTCACCCGTGAAGCCAGACTGGTTGTATAGGGTACAGGAGCCATACAAACATTTCTGCAAGAAACCAGTGACAAATCCAGCTATCATGACAAAGATGCTGTAAAAAAAATTTAAGTTGGTTCCATGACCCAACACTCTCTCCAGTGACCAGTAGAGTAGGAATTTAGACAGCTCTGGGATAAAGGTCTACATGTCAGTAATACTAGCCTTCAAAGCAATGAAGTGTCTAACACTCATGATTAAGTATCGGGGAGAACTTCTCAAAAAAGCACATGAAGACTCTTTAGGGATTTCTGGATAATTCTCTGAAGGCTAAACTTGTCAGCTTGTCCAGACTGTTTCCCTGGTGGTAGACATACAATCAGGTGTGGGTATTCTGCAATAGATAAAGTATCTAGGGTTGCTGTGACAGTCAGTGATTTTAAAGTCTTGGTGGATGAGAATAAAACTCCTGCCCGAGGATGTTAAAGCTCTACTTTCTAATGACCATTTACAAAAGGAGTTGCTCTTTGTAACTCTTCCCAAGAAGTATTTAAGAAGCTAGAGGAAAAAAAATCAGATAAACAACTTTTCTATTCTCTTATTCTAAGAAGTTATGTTACAAAACAGTAGCATTATTATTTGAGGCAAGACAGTGGGAAACAGGCAAGTTGTCAAAAGGTTCTCAAAAAAGAAGGTGATAGAGCAAAAATGGGAAATTCTGGAGACCAAGAGCCAACCCCCTTATTCTTCTTCTTTTGGCTTTTCCCAGTTAGGGGTCACCACAGCAGAACAATGGCCCACAGAATGATTGGTAGTGGAGTTTTACAGTGTCGAGTTGCCAGCCCGGCACCCAACCTTCCACAGAAGTCACAGACACATACACACACACACACACACACACACACTCACACCTGAGGCCAATTTAGAGTGTCCAATCCACCTACAGCATGTCTTTGGGATGTGGGAGGAAACTGGAGTACCTGGAGGAAACCCATGCAACCACAGGGAGGACATGTAAACTCCAAACAGAAGGCACCCCAGCTGGCAATCAAACCAGGGAACCTCTTGCTGTGAGGTAGCAACACTAACCGCTGCACAACCCAAGAGCCAATCCCCTAACAATGAGTAACAATGACCGTATCCTACTTCTCTATTCCCCTTCCCTAATCCTAAAAGTTTATCCCAGTCCATAATACCCAGAGTTCTGCTTCCCCAGCCCCACAGAATTAAAGGCCAGTTAGCCTTATTCTCTAAAAACGGTCAATGTTTACAAAGAAAAAGTGGATCCAGCAAGTAGTTGCCAAGGGTCATTGACTGACTGCAGTTTACACACTCCCAAAAATGCAATGGTTTTCCCCCCAGCTCCCAAGGAACATGGAGACGTGGTGGGGACATTTGCTAGTTTGTTTATTTGTTTGTTAACCAGATAGGTGAACTGGTCAAAAGACCCTTTTCAGCCACAACCCAGGGACAGAGACAAGCATGCAAAAAAGTTGAAATACATGAGCAGAAGAATATATTTGCAGTAGTATAAACTAAATAGTTAAGTACACTGCACAAAGTAAAATGAGGCAAATGTTATATAGTTAAGTACATTGTAAAAGTAAATTGAGACAAATGTTATATATTACAAGGCTAATAAACATGCAGCATTTATTGTGTCTACATAGAATAAAGTCTAAACAATAACTGAGATTTGAGACTTGATAGCAGATTTTGGAGCAAGATGGTAAGTGCAGAGCAAATCTAAGCAGATTTGTGTTTTATCTACCCATTAGCTTTAGCATGTACAGGAAACTGCTTGATGGAGGTGCTTGGCTAGAGTTGATTTGAGTCCCTGAAGAGAGTCATGGCATTTTAATTGATTTGGGAGACTATTCTGTAATGCTCAGCCTTTTGCAGACAATGCACATTCTCCAATGATTGTTTTGGGGGAGAGGAGGTAAATTTAAGAGCACCCTATTGAAATGTCGGCAGTTGTAATGCCAAGTGCTGACAAGCCAAAAAAAAAAGACCAAAAACCCAGGAGAAGAGCAACTCTCCTTCTACCTTCTTTTTTTCAGGGTGGGCAAGCCCCCATGCTCACAAACATATATGCCATCTCCAATATCTCCATACATTGGAGAAAAGTGAATATTCTGGAAAATGGCAATCTCAGACTGTTTTTTGGCCATTCAGTCTCCATATTTCGGGGCTCACTCTGTGGGGTCAGAACATTTCAAATTTTTACCAAATTTAAGACATAATTTGCAAGAAGCCATATAAAGATGTAAAAAGTGGAGAAGAAACAAAAGGCTTCTACTTAAAATGTTCTAGTTCCAAGAAAAGATAGATCATGGACACCCATTCTGGCCCTATCAACACTGAAAAAGTTCTTAAAGATTCCAAAATAAAAAAAGAAAGCTGACCATCTTGTCTCTCCTGATTCCTTAAGCAATCATGTTAATGCTGGATCTAAAGGATGACTGCCTCTCTGTCCCTAATGATAAGGCGGGGATCACAGGTGCTTTCACAGATTTGAATCAGGGGGTTCCCCTTGCCAATTTACTTCTTTATTCTCTGTTTTAGGTACTGCGCTTAGAGTCTTTTCAAATGTCTGTTTGCAGTGAATGCAGGCTTCAGGGCCAAGGATATTCACATATACCTATACCTGGATGACTGCCATTTTTTATGACCAGTCCCAAGAAGATCTCAGAGGGCACAGACCTACACACTTGAGTGTTTCAGAACCTGCATCTTTCTCTTTCAGATTTCCAAGAAGCAACCTTGTCTAAACTAGGTCAGTTGTTTTCTTAGGGACTCTGCTGGACACATTACATCAGAAAGCCTTTATTTCTTAGGAGAAAGTAGAATTTCTAACCTTGTTATTTCAGGGCATGGTACTGAGAACTGCTATCTCCACAAGACAATTCCTAAGAATGTCACATTACATGGCATCTAACATTCTCATGGTAAGATTGACAAGACTGCATATGGGGAATCTTCACTGTCTCTAGTACAGTCAGCCCAATCAGGGCTGATGGGTAAGCTGGTGCCCAGCTGGCCAGCTGCTGCCATGCAAGCAGAGGTATGCACAATACTAGCAGCTATAGACCAGAGGATGTGGGTTGAGTGATCACAAGCCACTGAATGTGTCTCTCATGGGTGTGAGTTTTTGACAGAATACATACATGAAAGGAGAGTGTGGGACACTCCATGGTGATTTAACACTCACTGCTGCCACCTACTGTTGTTTTTAGACCATAATAGCAGTATCCCCATAGTCAATGTCTTCAGTGATGAAGGCTGCAGAGAAGGTAGCAATATTTAATAGTTCTCTGGCTTTGGGACAATTATTGTCCATCCTGAACCAAGCCACCCCAGTCAGGGGATGAAGTGAAGTCTGCAGGTCATTGGGATGAGGACACACTCTCTTATCCACCAGCAGGTAATCAGGCATCATCAAGGGCACAAAGTCCTCCATGGGTGTCTGGATAACAGATCTCATGGGTCAGCTATTGCTGAGTGCAGGTAGGGCCCCCTGCATCCAAAAATGAATGTACTCATGACCTCCGGGAGGAGGTTGGATGCACTGACACACATGGAGAGAAAAATCATGTAAGCAAGAAAAAGTTGGCTTACACTTCATTTAATGAATGTCATATTCAGGCTGAAGCATCCCCTTCTTCATGTGTCTTGTTCACAAGGGTGATCACTAGTAAGGACATTTTCCCTGTAGGGGAAGGCCTGTCTACTGGCAGCATTGTTGCAGAATCTGTGGCTCTCACCAGAAAGAAGAAGCGTGTATGAGGTAGAGGAAGAGGCTAACATTGGATGTAAGGGCTAAAGTAGATAAAGAAATAAACACCGAATGCTAATATGAAAATTCAGCTGCTGAATTCTCAGAACACCTGCTACAGCAAACATAACATGCAATAAACGTCTCAGTGAATGATATGTACTTCTGTCTGGAATGGTGACCTAATATTACTGTAGGAAATAATTAACAAAGAAAGTTAGCAGTAAAAAAGGAATTTAGCAATTTACTTATCAGTTACAGAAAGCTACAGTTTTGATAAATTATAGTGAAATTGCGAGGATAAAGCTATCTCTGAAGTAAATTGTTTGTTATAATCTTGCATGCATATTAACAGTGTTGTACAGAAATTATAATTGTATAATTCCTATTATATAAACAATGTACTTCAAATACAGAAACCATTATCATGTGACAAAATGTCTGTATATTTCCAAAGAGGTTTCTATTTATGCTTGCATAGTGTTTCATTAAATCTGTCCCATTTCCTGATATTGCTAGGTTAAGTTTGACAGTGTTGTGACATACATTACTTTTCCCTTAAACTATTGTAGTGCATTGCCATTAAATATATGGTAAATGCCTAGCATAGACTTACAATTGCAATGAAAAAAGATGTTCAACTAAAATTATTATTGTTGCATGAATGGTTTAAATTGTAAACAAATCTTCCATGCTTGCATAATAAACCATGACATATTTCTTAACCTTTCAAGACTGTTTATATTTAAACATTCATGAAACACTAAAAAACTAAATGTGAGTGTCTGCAACTTTGCACACTTACCAATGTCTTAGTTCTGTCATTATAAAATAAACAATTGTATGCTGTTTATACCTCATCTTCATATTCCCTATGTTACTGTTTATTTGCTTTTGTGTTATCGTTTTTATATAACAGCTACAGTGCCATTTTATTAGTTAAAAAACATTTACTAGTGTGATTTAGGTATGTTGTTTGGTTGGTATATACTCTCCAGGTTATATTATTCCATAGGGCTGTATTACAGTTACCCTAGAGAGGCCAGTCTTCTTGATGAGACCTCAGGATATTACTGAGAATGGCTACATATCTCTCAGATAAATATAAAATGTAACTTTATAATTATGATCATTTTTAACTGTGGCATCATGAAGAAAGAACCAGTAATTTTTCTTGTGCAGTTCATATGTTCATCTGTTCAGTCCACAGTGCTCAGGCCCTAAGGCCAACAAAAGAACACTGATTCCCAGACGTTTGGGTTATAAACCCAGTCTCCCATCCATTTGTCTAGGTTTTCCTTAAACATCTTAATTGAAGGTGAATTTTGTATTCAAAATGGCAATTGGTACTTGAGCAGCACAGTTACCTAGTTGCAAGATCTTTGCTCCATAGCACCAAAGTCATGGGTTCAGTCCTGACTTTCTAGGTAGCTTTTTCATGTTTTCTTTATGTTTGTATGGGTTTCTCTGGGTATTCTTATTTCTTCCCAAAAACAATGCCAGATGACTGGTCATTGCAAACTTTGTGTGTGTGTGTGTGTGTGTGTGTGTGTGTGTGTGTGTGTGTGTGTGTGTGTGTGTGTGTGGCTGTGTGCATGTATAAATATATATATATATATATATATATATATATATATATATATATATATATGTATGTATATATATATATATATATATATATATATATATATATATTGCATTTACCTGTTCTCTCATGCCCTGTGTTATGGCTGAAAAGGCCATTCCACTTACCATGCATAGCAAACAAACAAATAAATAAATAATAATTTATTTACCATCAATGAATTTGGAAGACATAACTAACCAAAATTCATTTGTACCCGGGAAGTGTTAGAGATAAAACAAAACTGTAAATTAAATTGATTACTGCAACCAGAATCTTTTCTAATATAGTAATTAATCATATCAGTTGAAGGAAAGTACAAGAATTTGAGAAAAAAACATATTAACTATATGTTAATATTTTTACTGTACTATTGCATCAGAATTAGTCAAAGTGTTTTTTATTTGATTTGAATGTTTTTATAACCCATAATGACCTTGGGTTAACTTACTCTTATGATTTTTGTTTTTCAAGCTAGTCGTTAAAGTGTTTCTCATTATATTTGATTTTATTATATTGCCAAATGTCCACAGAATTGACTGCCTTACTGTTGTGATTTTATTTTTCAAGCTAGTCATGCTGTTGTCACAGGAAACCTTGTGCTTTCATAATATAATATATCCTAGATGTAGTAAATTATGTATATTGTCTGTTTTTAGGTACAATGGCAATGCTGTGAGTCACTGCCTTCTTAGACAAACACTGAAAATACTGTTGCTGTTTCTTTTTCTCTAAATTTCTCTGATGGACGCTAACTATAATCTGCTAAGAATTTGTCTTGTAACTTTTAAATGTTCTGTCAACACAAAACAGGTAAACTACTGGGTTTCATTTAGTAGACAACTGTGTAGTCCTAGCAAGTTTCTGGATGCTCCCCCACATGCTCGGTCAGCAGACAGATATATTCAGATAGTCTATCATCTGTGTTCATTCACCTCTGACTGGCATTTGTCACTTCAAAGAAGTGGTAACACAGATGGAAATCATCCTTCAGATTGCTGCACTGTCTGTAATTTTCTACAGTCACATGGATAAAAGTAACATTATCAAAATAGGACTTTTTGCAGTTTTTATGTAGACTTGCAGTATAGCTGATGGCTTTTATTCATATAAAATATTTTTCCAACAACTTTAGTCATTAATTGTTCTTTATAGCTGCTTTCTGACTTCTGTAAGATGCAGTTTAAGGATGTAACATTGTGGGTTTTAGCTAACAATGACAGGTAAAGAAAGTGGGTAGTCTAGCTATGTCATGTAGGCTAAGGCAGATTCCTTTCTGAAGCAGCATGTGTTCTGAAAAGTGGAAGATACAGTGGGATCCTCATTATCTGTGGCAGAAAAAATGGAAATGGAGAAAATAGGTTCATAGATTAGTATTAGGCTAACTGCCCTTGCAGGCCATTTTAAGCCTTGCCAATTATCCCTTGTGAGACTCAAACCCTGTACCTTGTGCTTGCAAGGCAAACACCTTAACCATAGGCCACCCTCCCAACCCCAAATGGGTGGTACCAGTGGGCCACCCACCCTCCCAAAATGGATGGTATATGTGTATATATGGGCTCTAAAGTACTTCGATGTAATATTATTTGAAGAAAAAAACACTTCCTAGATAAGATTAACTTGTTACACAATGAAATTATGGCTAGTATTCATAGTCACAGCACAAGTGTATTAAGGGTATCCACACTGTCCACAAATGAGTGTAGCTGTGCTGCAATTCATAGTGGCAGTTTATGGTAAACACAATGGCCATGAATTAGTGAAAGCAAATATTAACTATAATGAGATGTAAATGAGACATTATGTAAATTGTGTGTGCTAATGAAGCCTACTTGAGACTCATAGTCAGACTGTCACTCTGTCTTATCCGTTGTTAAAAACGCAACTGCGCATATTATATCTATTTTGCAATCCTTGTAGATGCTTGCCAACCCTGTAAAAATAATTGAAGTTTTCCTTTCTCTGCAACAATACCATAATTATATACAATAAACACAAATCATCAGTCAAGCCCCACCTGCCATTCTTGAAAAAAAGTTACAAGACACAACCCCATAATGACATTACACACGCATAGTCCAGCTAAGTTGTGCTAAAGTGGTGTTTGCACTAACATGAATACATTAATACAGTAAATAAAGCAGTTTGTTAACACAGTCTTCTTTCTCTTATCCCCTACTACATTGTTATGATCATAAAATGGTTAGTGCCACTCTGGGATCTCACATTAAAGACACATGTAGCCAACAAAACATCCTTGCCACTTCAGTACTTCTACCATGTATGCACAATCAGTAAAAGACACCAAAATAAAGTTTCTCAGTGATAACTAATCATTTCCACTGCTGCTGCTGTAATGATTTCCTATTTACAAGTGACAGTAATGTAATATGCCATTTGGAAGAAATGTGGAAATATTGCCACATCAACATTTTTTTTTTCAAAAGACACAACTGTCAAAATTAGAATGATTCTACAAAAACAAACACCTGAGTCTGTATGTCTGTGTGTTGGGGGGGGGGTTGTTATATGTCAAATTATTCAATGGTAAATCGTTTGTATTCAAAATCAAGCACACTGATTGGTCAGCCCAACCAGCATGCCCTTTGTAAATTGAGCCAACAGAAAAAGGTGCGGTCACTGAAGTACCATTAAGCAACCAGACTTATTTTTCTATTGAAATATCATACAGAGGCATTAGTCTCAACCATTCAGACTTTTGACTCATATTTTTTGCTGTTCCTCAAAAAATGTGTGGTTTTCTGACAAATCACGGAGGAACGAAGTCACTAAATAATGGCATGCATTTCAGTTTCAGACTCTCTTTTCTTCAGACAATGCACATTTACTCTTGCAGCTTTCTAAATTTATAAGAGCAAAATTTACAATCTGTCCCCTCCTTTATTTATGTCTTCATCCACATTTCTTGTGCTAAGAGATCGGGAAGTACCTACAACGGCAGAGAAAATGCAAGGAAAATCAAGTACATTCTGCAAAACTAAAGAAGCTTACGTGATTTTCCTTATGATTTTCTCGTCACTCTCATAGCTAAAAACTGTCCAGATTTTACATAAAAAAAAGACCTTCCTTCATCTTTCTTTCTCCATTGCTTGCATTCTAAACCACTGATGTACTGTGTAAGCATGGGAACATAAGTCTCATACGCATGCATAGTACCGTGTATACAAGAACTGTATTCTTAGCATAAAAACATCAGTGAATTTATAAATATTACTCCTGGGAAACAATGGCAGTACTGTATAATCCCCATTTTCTATGTAAAATACAGAGTAATCATCCCTGAAATGGCTTAATACAAATCCTCTCACCCTAACAAGTTCATAATATAGCTTTATGCAGCTATGGTTGGTACATTTGATCCTACTTTTATTCCAGTTAGTTTGATTTGTTACTTATAGTAGTGTAACTTTTCCAAAATCTATGTTACAGTTTGAGTAAGGATGTTACTGAATTAAGCGATCACCCCTGATTCTATATTTTAATAGCAGTTATAAACGTATGGGTGTCATTCCTTAAAAATGCCAATAAACTCAGCAGCAAAAGTTAGGTAGTGCTGACAGGCCACCACAAGCTAACGGCATTTTCTGGATATACAGGGCAACAAGAGGCAGTGCTATTCAAGACATTATATCTGCAACAGCTAAGGGTGAAGCACCTGGAGTGCACTAATTATTATACTGTGAAACTGACAAAAAGCTAAGCAATTCTGCACTTCTCTGCCATGAGACCTGTAGTAATACACCAGGGCAGATAAAGCTCCATGTGCTACAAAGAGTAGATCAGATCTCTCCAGCTGTAACTAACTTATTTGTTCTCAATACACTTGTCAAGATTCACTGTTTAAGTTTCACTTCTCACTTAAGGAGACTTTCTTAATGTCCAAACCTTCCCAGGAGCAGACTAGAAGATCCCAAATTTGGGATTAGAGAGTAAACTGGATGTCACTGAGGCCCTGGACCATGAGACATTCAACAGCTGATTTATGAGAAGGCATAGAATTCTGGATGTGGTCCTATTGAGGCTGGAATGGGTTAGGGATATCCAGATGAAAGTGCTCCCAACTAACAGTGATCATGCCAGTGTGAAGTTTATCCAAGGGGAAGGGAAAGAACTCAAAGAAAAAGACGATGTAGAACGTCAGTAAGATGGATTGTTGTCAGCTGGGGGGGGAATGGTCAACAATGAGTTCCAAGACTAAAGGGTTGAACAAACTGTGGGAATAGTTCAAGAGCTTTGTAGTTACAAATAGCTTTACAAGGCTAGATATTAGGACAAAGGAGATGACTTGGGCCATACTGGAGAACAGAGCTAGGGCAGAGTGGGAAAAGTAATGGACAGACATTGGATAAAAGGAAGGAAGTCAAGAGGGAACTGAATGCCCTAATTGAGGACAAGGGAGCACATGGAATGGAAGGGATTGTAGCAGAAAGGTAACAAAGGAATGAAGGAAGACCAGCAAAGAAGCAATTCAAAAGATATTTGGCAGAAGGGATCATGATGGGAGCAAATGCTTTTTTAGGTATATTGTACAGAGGAAAAATGATTGACAAGATTGGAAAGATAACATAAGACGGGAAAAAACAGAAAAACACCTCTAGGACAGCTGGAAACAGCAGCTTATATCTAAGTTTCTTAAGGTAACATTACTTAATAACATCTGAAAACTACAATCAATACAAATCTGAGAAAGTAGTGTAACCCATTTTTTACAAATCTGCATAACAGAGCCACACATTCTAATTAATATACAGCAGCTTCAGAAATATTTTTTTTCTAACATCTTAACTGTGTCTTTTGATTCTTTAAGCAGTGTGTTAACATGAGCTTGAATTTAAAGTATTCCATGGGCCTGGCATATAACACTTCTAAGCATCCAGATGTTTTAAACACATTTTATATACTCTATAAATTAAATGCCATGGCAAAATTGTTTTTAAACTACAAAACAAATATACCGTATTTCAGCTTCCACTATGAGTGGATAAAAGTAAATCAAATGCATTACTCCTGGTTGACATGCCAGTGGCTGAGTGGGAGTCTTGTTGTGATGTTACAACATCAAACAGCAGATGGCCACAAAATGCATTTCACTGATGAAACATTCGCTGACTGCTAGGCTTTTATGAACACCTACACATGCGCCATCTGCAATGTCCGTGATACAGTCGATGAGTATGAGCAACTCTAAGTTCCTTCTAAGTTGGGAACTGCTGACTGAGGGCTCAGTGTCTGCTATTCTAAAAGTGTATTAGTTCTGGTTTAAGCACTTGGGTTTCAGGCCAGTTATTTTACATTAAGAAGGTTCGTGGTCTGCACTCTTGTGGGAGGAGAGGCTGGACTCTGCCCTTCTGAGCTGGGAATTTCTGGTTAAAGACTTATAGTGCCTGCATATTTGAACTGTTTCTTACTGAAATTGGTACACCTTATTTGCTGTAGCATAGACTAGATCCAGGCCTGCTGAATCTAGCTTTGTTTGCATGCTTGTTGTTTGTTTGCTTGTTATTTCCCTGAAACGCTAATTCCACCTAAAACGCGGCTTTTCAGCGCTTCTGTGGATCCCTAGTGATATATGCATTGCTTACTGTACTTATTTCCTTGTTTCACTTGAAAGAAAGTTACTGCTTGTCATTTTTGCATTTAAGTTACCTGTAACACATTGCATTTAAGATACCTGTCACTTGCTCACTAAAGCAATTATATAAGTCAGCACTAAAAAATTAAAAGCACTACACCCTCACAAACTCCCCTTGAGTACCTTGTTCCCCATTGGCCCTTTTTTCAATTATAAAGGAATTCCCAATACTATTCTAGCATGTCCAAAGGTCAGTTGTCAATCTCCTCTCCGGTCCAGCTGGTGAATCTGGGAATCTTGAGGCAATGTTACAACTGCCTCATGTACACAGACAACCCTCTCCTCCTCCCAACAAATTCCAACACATGTGAGAGATGTAACCATATAGCCATACTGGAGGCAAAGCTCTCTCAACTCAGTACTGGCGAAACCAGTCAGGAGGAGAAGGAAACCACACTCACTACAATTCCAGTCTCACATAGACCTACCACGACAGAAAACCAAACATAAACACACAAAAACATACTTGGAGGCTCTAAATAAAAATCTGCCTAAGCAGCAGAGACCTCCAAAGCAGACACCCAAGCAACCGCTACCCCAAAACAAAACACGTGCAACACATAGCTCACAAAGCCAGTGTGCCGAACAGTCACAGCCCTTAAGGCTAAACAACACACCTGATACACTTGTAATAGGTGACTCTATTGTCAGGCACACTGACGTCCCACTCACCAGGCTGAACAAAGAGAAGGTCACGGTGAGCTGCCTGTCAGGCGCTAGGATCCGCCACTTAACACAAGCACTCAGGTCACTCCAAGGCAAGCACAAATATAACTCAGTCATTGTCCATGCTGGTGTGAATGACCTGAGACGTACTTCCCTGGACTACATGAAAAGAGACATAGAGGAGCTCTCTGAGCATGTAGCCCAGGACGGTATGACCCTGACCTTGAGTAGCATCTTACCCTCACCAAAATGATGCCACAATATGAAGACAAGATGATCAATTTCAACAATTGGCTTAAGTATTGGTGTCATTCAAAGGGGATCCAATGCCTGTCAGCCTGGGATGACATGCTCGACAAGCCATGATGCTTCGCTAGGGATGGCTTGCACCTGTCACCCCTGGGCTTTCGGATATTGGCAAAGGCTCTTGCTACCCCCATAGTGCCTTTTTTAGGCAAGGCTCAAAAGACAAACCCACCTCCATAGGTATCACAAGAGATAAGAAACTAAGAGTAATGCTACTCAACGCCAGAAGTCTAAACCTCAAGATGCACGCACTCGAAACTCTCCTTAGCATGGAGAACATCGATATCTGTGCAGTAACAGAAACCTGGTTCAAGGCTCCCGAGAGCACCCCAGCACTACCAGGTTATACCTCATACCATGCTTTTCGGCCCCAAAACTTGGACCGAACCACAAAAGGAGGGGGAGTATCAATATTCGTCAAAGATACCCACACCTCCATGTTGGTGGCACAGCACAAAGCATCAGAGACTATCCATGTGCAACTAACAGTGGGTAAAACTGCCTTCCAGTTTATAGCCTGCTACAGACCACCCTCCCAAACCCAGGAACTCCACTTGGCCTTCCTGAGAACACTGGAAAATATGAAGGTCTCTCCAAACACCATTATATTGGGTGACTTCAACTACCCAAACATAGACTGGGAGCATTACTCTAGCTCCAACACCCTAGCCCAAAGGTTCCTAGAATTTCTAAACTCAAATGCTATGGAACAACATGTTACCACTCCCACAAGAGGGGAAAACATACTGGACCTGATCATCACCAACATGGGGACTCTATGCTCCAGACCAGAAGTGTATCCCTCACTGGTAAGATCAGACCATAAACTAATCTCACTGGATATTCATATCCTGACTCCACACCCTGCCCTGAAAACCACAGTGAAAAACTTCTCTAAAGCAAATTTCACACTCCTCAAAACTGAGGTGGAATCCTTCAAAGCCCCCGTGCCTGTGGAAAATACGGCCCAGACCACAGAATCCTTTATAAACGCATTCTATGAACACCTTCAGGAATGCATTGATCATGCAATCCCAAATAAAACCAAGACCCAATCCTCCAAAGGCAGACGTCCTGTCTGGTGGACCCCAGCCATAAACAAACTATACAATAGAAGGAGGAAGCTACTACATGATAGAGCAAAATCCCAAAAAGGGAAGGCATCTCTGATCAGTATTAGCAAAAAACTACGGGCACTCATAAAATCATCTAAGGCCAGCTTTGAGAGAAAGATTGCTCATGACACTAAGGATAATCACAAGGCTTTCTTTAGTTATGTTAGGAACCTGGGTGGGAATTCCCAGATATGCTCAGAATTAGTCCAAAATGACAAAAAATACACCGAACCCACAGACATTGCCAACATCCTAGCTGACAGGTTCAGCGCAAACCCCCCCTCCCCACCAAAAGGGCAAATATCTATCCCAGCAGAGTGCTGCCCCCCTGACATCGCCGATGCTCAGGTAAGAGCTGCCCTCTCCAAAGCAAAAAACACAGCATCAATGGGACCAGACGGTGTCCTGGGCTGCGTCCTACATGAACTCCAAGAAGAGCTAAACCCAAACATAAAACTACTGTTCAATCTCAGCCTTACTACAGGATATGTACCCAAAGAGTGGCGTACAGCAACATTGGTCCCTCTCCACAAAGGTGGTGCCTCAACGGATCCTGGAAACTATCGCCCCATAAGCCTGACTTGCTTGGTCTGCAAAGCTATGGAAAGGATCATCATGGACCTCATAAATAAAGATATTGGGGACCTACAGACCCTGGATCCCACCCAGTTCGGCTTTGTTAAGGGTAGATCCTGCCTCTTAAACCTGGTTGATTTCTTTGAAACAGTCACCAAGGCCATTGACGAGGGGAAGGTGGTCCACACAGCCTACCTGGACCTCACAAAAGCCTTTGATACAATACCCCACTCGGGCATTATAGATAAGCTCACCAGCTTAAATATAAACCCCTATGTCACTAGATGGGTTGCAAACTGGCTCAAGGACAGAACCCACATGGTTAGAATTGCTGGAGCCATGTCAGACTCCAAACCAGTTACAAGTGGTGTCCCACAAGGCTCAGTCCTGGGACCTCTCTTGTTCGATATATATTTCTCTGAGGTACAGGCCAACACGGAAGGACTGTGGCTGACCAAGTTCGCAGATGACTGCAAACTGGGCGCCATAATCGGCTCCCCAGCTGACACAAGCATCCTCCAAAAGGGCCTCATAGAAACAGACAACTGATGCCAGAGCCATGGCTTCAAGCTAAATGCCAAAAAGTGTATAGTCATCCCCTTTGGCAAAAACAAAGTGCCCACAAATTACCACATAGGTGGTAATCCATTAAGTACAGAAGAAGTAATTAGGGACCTGGAGACCCAAGTTGATAGCAATCTCTCATTTGACAACCACGTGGCCAAAGTGGTTAGAAAAACATTTTATATAGCCCACCTAATCATGAAGGGATTCACATCTAGATCAGGGGAGGTCATCATGCCTTTTTACTCATCCCTCATCAGGCCCATAATTGAGTACAATGCTCCTTTTGGGATGTACCTTACCAGACACCTGCAGCAACTGGAAAGATCCCAAAAGTACCTCACCAAGAGGATCAAAGGGCTCAAACAGATGCCATATGCTGCCTGGTTAAAGAAACTCCAGCTCTACTCAGTGGCATACCGCCTGCTCAGAGGCGATCTTTGCCTGACGTATAAAGCCATGTCCAACCGGGAACTAATGGACATGCTGCACCTCAGAAAGTCCAAATCTCATCGAGCTACGCGCTCAAGAGATTTGAACCTCAGCACTGAAATAAATAGGACATGCTGGAGGGACAGATTCATAACCCAGAGGCTCCCTTCACTCTGGAATAAAATCCCAGTCCAGGTTAGGCAGAGTCCCTCATTGAGTCTCTTCAAGAGGAATCTTGATGAGTGGATGGGAGATCGTAGGTTTACCCCGGGTATCACTTCTGTGTCACTGTTAGACAGAGGCACAGTATACTAACCTCGAAAAAGGGCATAGCAAAATTAATTTAAAATGGGTGGCGAAAGCCAAACACACTCTGGCTAGGCTTATAAATGCCCTAGGGCAGATAGCCTAGTATGAACCTATGAACCTATGAACTCCACCCAAGATTATACATAAAGCAAGGTTGCCTCACATCCCCTCTTATACTGTTTTCTATTAGTAAGATGGAAAGTGCTGAATTTGAAATTCAGGTTATGCAAACTCCCCTGGCCAGACTGGAACTGTACATGGCACAACTATGAGTGAAAGGAGCAAATCAATGCTATTGGTAGATGGGTATATATTCCACAGGGAAAGGCAAAGCAACAGGAGATCCTACTGGGGGGTTGGCGGGTGTGCTGAAAAGGAAACAAAGCTATCATGAAAGGGCAGAACAATGCAGCACAGCAAGGTGAGCAATTCCTTAGGTGCATAGCCCACACCACCATTCACCACAGGCTGAGGAGGTGTCAGCTGCCAAAATCACACAAGCAGTAAGACAGGAGGCAATAACTTCCAGTGAGATTCCTTCTGCTACTGTTGAGTGATGTGTATCATGGGATCCTGTGGTTGGCATGCAACAGACATCCAGGAAACAGGCATTACAATGGTTAATTTAGAGAGCACCCCCATAAAGAAGATGGCACAGGGAAGAGGACATTCCATGCCCTAAAAGACATTACTGAGGATGTCATCCAGCTCAGGTTAGCCAGATGCACATTGAAATATGCCTCATATGATGGCGTGGAACATCATATTTTCATGTTGACCACCATGTCAAATATGGAAAATCGGTCTTCAAGTGTGATGTGCCTTACAGATGGGACATTTTCAATATGCACAACAGTTCATAGGCAGTTGCATGTCATCCATGACAGTACAGGTTTGAGTGATTTTGTCAGAATGGCTCCCTTGATTTATTACTTGATGAACACCAAAAGCCAGGCTGCTTATGATTCATTGCTTGGTGTGATAGGAGATACTGATATAGAGTGTGGTTGTACATTGTAACCACATTTCATCATGTTGGACTTTGAGCGGGCTACAGTCAGTGCCACACATCAGGCATACCCTGAAGCCAGTGCACATGAATGTCATGTGCAGCAGTTAGATCTATGCATTGACTATATAACCATACTCTCATTCACTGTAGAGGTGAAACAACTTCTGGCACTGGCATATCTCCCACCAGCTGAAGTAGGTGATGTCTGTGACAGTCTGTATGAGCAGTGCACATCTGAGGTAATCCCACTATATGAGTGGTTCAATGATGACAGTGTCCATGTTAAGCCACAACATTATAATACCCATGTCCTTCATGCACACCATTCCCCACCTTTTTCTTTCTGTATTCTGGTCTGTATATGAATTTGCATCCATGTCACTGCCATGTGTATTTATGTATTTATTTATTTATTTACTGACATTTGATTACCAGAAAACTCCAATTGGGTAGGTGCTAATTTTCAACAGAGACTCACGGAGAAAAGCTTCAAAGTATTACAAAAATATTTTAAGAACAATAATTTTGCAGTCTTTGAAAATAGTGCAAAAATACCGTCATCATCATCATCTTTCGGCTGTTCCCATTAGGGGTCACCACAGCGGATCATCTGTTTCCATTTTTTCCTGTCCTCTGCATCTTGCTCTTTCACACCAACCACCTGCATGTCCACTCTCACCACATCCATAACCTTAGCTTAGGCCTTCCTCTTTTCCTGTTACCTGGTAATACTTCATCCTTTGCATCTTTTTACCAATATACTCAGCATCCCTCCTCAGCACATGTCCAAACCAACGTAATCTTGCCTCTCTGGCTTTGTCTCCAAACCTTCCAACCTAGGCTGACCCTCTAATATACTTATACCTAATCCTGTCCACTCTCATCACACCCAGTGCAAATCTTAGCATCTTTAACTCTGCCACATCCAGCAAAAATACCAAATGGGACAAAATGTGAAGATATTGGTTAAGAATAAATACAACTTATATGGCAATGGTTTGATATTTAGAAAAATTTTTGTCAGTTTACAGAAAGTAAAGATAAGTTAGCATTATATAAACAGAAAATGCAATATGAAGGTGGAGAAAAAAACAGGGTTACGGCTTATTTAGATAGTGATGTCTGCAGGACAGTATTGAGGGTTGGCACCTGTGTCTCAGAACACTGTGCAGAGTAAACACAGTGGGTTTGCAGGATCTGATACATGTACTGGTGATGGGACAAGACTATGTTGACATGCTCTGTGAGACTGTGTTCCGTGGCTTACCACCATCACCTAAGAGGGATATATGGGTACAACAGAGGTAATACAGTACTGTTGATTTTATGAGGGCTTCAGCCAATCATCTGCATAGTTAGGCCATTCATGGTCTTACTCTCCAGTAATATATTGTAAGCTCTTACCTCTTAGCAGCTAGGGCATGGGGTCTGTAGTACCTTAAGTTGCATTATTCCACTGACCAGCACTCTTTCTGTGCTGTTATTGCATCCCTTCAATACTGTTGTTTCAATGCGAAGACTGTATGTGTGCAACATTATTTTTTCCAGACTCTTTACCTTGCCATCTAATATGGACAAATGACATTGTGCTATTTTGATGGTAAAATATGTCTTTTTGCCCACTGTGGGCCAAGAGTTCCTGTGGATATGTTTATTTGCATTCATTATTTTTTGTCATCAGTATATGGACAGTGCTGCCTGTTGAAGATTAAACATATCTGCATCTGATCATGTGTGGATTTCGTGACTGTCTTTGCATACTTGTTTACTGCATTGTAGAGTTAAGTGGATGACGTTCTACTGTTGTAACACCTAAGGAATGTTTGCCCATTGATGTGAATAGTAATGTCACTGGGGATGTTTTCCATAGCTCTGCAATCCAGGTTTGTGCAGTGTAGTCACCTGTTGTGTGCCACATGGTATATATTGATTTTCCTTGTCTTGTATAGCTTGCAAGTTCTGTGCCATTGCTCAGGTATGTTTTATGTGACATCCATATTGGCATTCCCTCCATTCCTCCCTCTGTCATCACACTGCATGTTTTACTTTGTATTTGGTATGTGTCCGTGTTATGTTCTCCACATTATGCTTATGTGTTGATGTGACTGACTTTGTGCCTATTAATGTGTAATGTGTCCGTTGTTTCCTTTGGCTTTAGATGTTACATCTGCTGTTATTCTCATGCATCAGCACCACTGTTTGTGGTTTGCCTATGTTGCACCCTGTGTAACACTTATCAACTGTCCACATTTGTACTATGTCCACCTAACTCTCTCATATTGTTGTTCAGTTCTTCATCAACTTTTTAGTTTTATAGCAAATGCTTCTTGGTTATAATCATTAACATGAGTCAGACTGTTTCAGAGTTACTATCCTTCATACAACATATGCTACCATAAATTTTTTAATTTGGAGTTTTTAATTTTTATAGGTGCTGCATGTCTGTCTATCTGTTTGCGCATCTGTCCACCTATTATTTTGGCATTGACCACATTTGTAGGACTATGATGTCTGACTGTGTGTGCACTATATATTTAAGCATTTGAGTGTACTGTGCTAGATTTGCTGTGTTTAAGTTTGTGTAAGTGTATTTGGGCTGCATTTCAGTGTTTATCTAGCTATCTGGGTTATTTCTCCTTCATTTGTCCTCTTTTTTGTTCTACTTATATGTCCCACCGGAGTGCTAATATAATGCTATGTTCCTAGTTATGCATTTTCACATTCACTCCTTAATTTTTTTTTTCGGTGTGTGTTTCACTGCTTCCATGCCATTACACATTTATTTTGGGCCTTATGGGTGATTGCTTTTTCCTGCATTATATACTTTGGGCCCTTCAGGAATTTCAGCAATCTACAAATTCAGGTTTTTCAATAAGAAACCTATATCTTCATGTTATATGGAATGCATCTTTTGCCTTATGCATTATTCAAGTTAATAGGCATTGTACAAACATCATCCAAGCACTTCCCAAGGACATCGCTTATCGCACGCAAAAAAATACAAAGCATTTCAGAAGAAATTTTATTTATTTATTTATTTATTTATTTATTTATATTTGTTGACCGGTAGTGTCCGACTGGACGTAGGTCCATTTTCAGCAGAGGCCCGGGGAGAAAAGCTCCACAGTTAAAATAGGCAGTAGTTACATTGGATTACATAGCAATTAACAATTTACATAGCAATTACTTACAACATATTTACAGATGAAGAACATAGTACATCAGTAGACAACTAGAATCTTTATCTGTGAAGTACATAACAGACATTAACAAATATTACAAGAAGAAGTTCCTGCTGTATAATAAGTACTGGCTTATGAGCATCTGAGCTTGCTATAATCAAGGTAGTTAGTGGAGTGGAAAGAAAGGTAGTGGTTGGATGGGGTGGGTGATATTAGAGTGGAGTTGTAAGGGCATAGCCAGAATGTTTTTAGGTGCGCTTTTAGTAAAGTTTTGAAGTGGGTGCATGATGGTATGGAGGTAATTGTGGGTGGGAGGGAGTTCCATAATTTGGCTATGGTGCAAGAGAATAGTGCTTCACCAGCAGAGTTATTGGCTTTAGTGATCTGCAAGTGATTTTTGTCGCTGGATCTTAGTGGTGCGATAGGGTTGGAGTAGATTCTGGAGGGATGGGACATTTAGTGGATGATTTACTAGTTTGTGGGCGAGTGAGAGCTGATACCATTGAAGGAGGTGAGAGAGCTCAAACCAGCCCAGTTCAGCAAGTGAGAGACAGTGGTGACTATGGTAGGATGCCCCTGTGGCGAATTTGGCGATTTTGTTGTAGCAGGTCTCTAGCTTGTTTAGATCGCATTGCCTTAGGTTGGTATATATTGGAGAGGCATAAAGTAGGGTGGAGATAAGGTGGGAATTTGCTATTGAAATCTTTGCTGCTTTGGTGAGAGGTTGCTTATTTCTGTATAGCGCTCCTAGTTTTTTGTGGACTTTTTTATGGTCATGGATATGTGAATGTCAAATTTTAGTTTATTGTCTATTTCCACTCCTAGCAATTTGGTGTGTTCAGTTGGGTATATAGTGGTGTTGTCTTTTGCTGTGATGTTAAAGTGAGAGTTGTTTTGAGTATGTTTGGTGGGTTGGAAGATGAGTAGTTTAGTTTAGTTTGGGTTGAGTATTAATTGGGCATCGGATAACCAAGTTTCAACAGAGGAAAAGGCTTCCTGTGTGACTTTTTGCAGTTTGGGTAGGGACTGGGCTAAGCAGATGATGGTCGAGTCATCTGCGTATTGTATGAGTGTGCCATGTTTGGTGGCAGAGGCTAGATTATTGGTGAAAACAGAGAAGAGTAGGGGTCCAAGGATGGATCCTTGGGAAACCCCTATGGAGACAGGTAGTTGGGGAGATATGTCATTCTGCCATACAACGGATTGTTGGCGGTCAGACAGGTAACTCTGAAATCAGTTGGTGATTGATTGTGAGAAGGATAGGTTATTGAGGACAGAGATAAGTTGTTTGTGTGGGACCATGTCAAATGTTTTAGATAGGTCTAGGAAAGTAGCAGAGGAGAGATAGCCATTGTTTTTATGCTGAAGGATAGTGTTAGTAAAGGACAGTAAGGCAGTGGTGGTGCCAAGGTTTGGTCGGAAACCATGCTGAGTATTGGAAAGGAGGCTGTTAGTAAGGAGGTAGTCTGAGACCTGAGAGTGTATGCATCTCTCTAGTATTTTGGAGAGTGGAGAGAGAATAGCTGTGGGGCGGTAATTGGTTAGTTCTGTGGAGGGTCCGCCTTTGTGGAGGGGAATTATATGTGATACTTTGACAGAGATCGGTTAATCAAGATGGATACTGGGTAGGCCAGAGCATCAGCTGTGATTTGTAGGCATTCACTTGGAAGGTTGTCTGCTGCTAATCTGGTGGGCTTAAGTTTAGTTAAGAGTTTTTTCATGTTGGAGGTAGGTACAGGAGAAAAAGAGAAGGCAGTGGGGAGATTACTAGTTGAAGGTGTGGGTTGGAGGGGAGGGGGGGTTGTGTTGTTTAGCTAGTGATAGTATGGTTTGTGTGAAGTGTGTGTTGAATGAGGTAGCAATATTTTCTGAGGAGTGAGGAGGGGTACTGACTTTACCTGGGTGGAGGCTGGAGTTTATGGTGGACCAGAATTATTTGGGGCTGTGTTGGGAGGAGTCTAGGGCAGACTGGTAGTATTGGAATTTGTCCTGTTTTATTAGCTTTTTGACTCTATTGCGTAGTTCTAGGAATTTCTGTCTAGCTGAGGGGGTTTTGGTTTTGCGCCAGTGCTCCCAGGCTTTATCCCTGCTTTTCATTTCTGACTTAGTGGTTTTCTGTAGCCATGGGGAGGGTTGTGCTTTGATTCTGGAAAGTCTTATGGGGGCATGGTAATTAAGGATGCTCAGGGAGGTAGTATTAAAAAATTCAACTGCGTCATCAAGACTGAGATACTTTAGAGGATGCCAGTTACATTCTTTGAGGGATGAGATGAATGTGAGTGGGTTAAAGTTTAGTTTTTTACGTATTTGACAGTAGATGACAGGTTTATTTATTTTTGCCTCAGTTATAGATGAGCTTTCATCAACTTTTGAATATTGAAGGCAAAACAATCTTTTGAATTGTCATACAATAACACCTGCACACTTGCTGAGTGCTGTTGGCGACATGGCAGCCATACATGTATGTGAGACATTTGACTCCAGCTGTTACTATTTGAAACATATTCTTCATCTTTTCATCTGTTGCCATCCAACCAACACACACACACACACACACACACACACACACACACACACACGTTCTCACATAAATATTCTTTATAATCATCTAAGCAATGCTGCTGTATAAAAAGGGAGTCTTTTGTTTGTAAGCACTTCATTGATTTCATGAGCTTTTCTAGCATTTGCCTTACTTCAAAATGGTCTTTATAAAATTCATGTATTTTCTTGATAAACTACTTCATCTTTCATTAGCAATGATTGAAATTCTTAAACTTGCAGTGTGTGCAAAGATTACAGAGGTAAAGGAGGTGTTAAGTTGTTAAATGAAAAACATTATAATTCATGCCTGTCAGTTCTACAGTTCCCATCACATCAAACATGATGATAAATGGTACAAGATGGCAAACAGACTCTTATTTGCATTTGTTTAGTGCAGACAGACTGCCGTGACATATTGTTGTTATCACACAGGCAGATATCCAAGCTGTACCATCCCTCCGCTGTCTGAAAATATCTATGCATCTTAATTAGAATGCTTTCAAGCATTTGGCTTTAATAGACTTGCAGTTACATTCAGGAACTGAGTCACTAAAAAATGAAAATTAACTAATTTGATTTACTGATGTGTGGGACTTTTTTCTTTGGCCCTATAGAATCTGAATTTAAAAAAAATCTAGAAAAAAATGAATGATCTTGCACGAAAGTCATGGAAACCTTATTTTTCTTATTTATTTGTTACTGATTCAACTAAATTCCAGTTTATTGTTAACTTATTTCCCTTTTCAGCTGATTTCTATTCTTGTGATTTGGCCATTTACATATTTTCATTAATATATTGAAACAACATGTGGAAAACAGCAGTATGCAAAGAAAGTATTATAACACAGCAATGTGTAAAATGCTACTGCTGTAAACAGGTTCAGATAAAATGGTATCCAAATCTTTTTAAATAGCAAAATAAATGAAACTTTTTTAAGCAAAGACAGTGGGGCTAGAAAGCCAGAAACCTTGATATTGTCTAATGTAAATAATATTAGGCACATATAAAGGGTACAGGTTCATGTTATTGTATTCCAATAGAGTATACTAATGATATACATGCATTGTTTTTGTTCTGTTTTTAACAGTTGCTCTAATAAAGGAGGAGGGAGTTGTGGAAGCATATTTATCAATGGGTTGGTATTGGACAATGTAGTTTAGTGTACAGAGACCATGGGTTTGGGGTAGAGTTGATATCTGGATGACAGAACACATCAGTGCGGTACCTTCTTCATTATGTAAGTGGCTCCTTCTCGCCTATCATAAATACAAAGACTCCTTGAATTGCTGGTCATGCTAGGATTCAACAAGTCAGACAAAGCACCCTTCAGTACATGGGAAGACTTGGTCTTCATGAAACTGTCAAATATCCAGCTGTATATCATTTCAATACAACACAAACAATAGAAATACAAGCCATGGTGAAAGATTAGAGCTGCTAATTTAATCTAGTTGGCCCATTTTCTGTTTTTTTTTTTCTGTCAGTTCTATAGTTTTCTGTCCCTGACTTCATATACCTAATATTGCCTGCCATGGGCACTCCTAAATTTGTCTCTTGTAAATACTGTAGTTCTTTTAATCAGCCATCCTTTGTATAAATACTTGCTTTTTATCTTAACTTTTGCTGTAGTATTTCTCCCTCATACCATATACCCTCACAAATATATGTCTCTTTTTCTGGATATTACTGCATTATCTTTTTTAAATATATTAGTATATATTTGTTTCACTCTCTCCTCAGGCCAGATTACACACTCCATATTCAGAAGGTGCATCACCGTGGTTTCCCTTCTTTGAGCGGATTTCACCTTTTCCTTGTCTTTACCATGATGGGGCTTCTAACACCAAACACTGGCAATAAACAATATTATGTGCAAGCCTCCGCATTCCAGAATCTTCAGATTCTCAATAAAGACCAGATAAATTGCATGTCTGTCTTTAACTCATCTGATATGATTATGGTTAGATTCCTTTCACTGATTGATGACTCTCAAGATTTGCCCTTCTATTGTGATATCAGTCAGTGAGTTCTAAAACCTAAGTTGCATTGCTTAATATAGCAATAACCCACACCTGGGTGTGGGTAATGCTGGATTTACCCACAGTTGGTGTGGTTTGGTCACGAGGGCGAAGATTTACAAAATCTTTTTTTTTTAATATTTACAACTACACTTCATGACTACAGTACATTCCAGTTTATGGATTAGCAAATATAAATGACAATTTTATTTTCAGAATTTCATGGACCAACAAGAGTACTCAGAAAACTAGACATAAATGCAATAAGAAAAACATCAACTATGGTAACTTCATCTTCTTGTTGTATGTATTCATAACTGCAACTACAAACTGAAGCACAAGCATGTATGAGTCTAATTATATGCAGACAGTGAGAAAAAAGGAACACTGGATATGCCAGAAGAAATGCATCTTACTCACACACATTGATAACCTCATCACATCACTGTTACTTTAGAGCCATAATTAACAGCACATAAATACATTTTCAGATCTTTGAAAAACAGATAGTATAGCTCACATGGGACATGGATAAATCTGGCTGTAAATATATGGTAAGCTACAAATATATTTAAACAAATCTTTTCAATTTCTAAACACATTTATTGCACTGACTTTGAAGTTTCTGAAAACTTTGTGCTTTGTAAGTAGACCATACATTAAATTATATAATCCTAGTTATTAGAATGTAGTCTTTGCTAATGTTTCTAAAATTATCATTCTGAAAAGCTCTATCAAATTACAGCCCTCCTGATTCAAGCAATGTGCCACACTGCCCTGTGAAACCTGTGCACATTTTCCCACCATGACCATCACAAACCGTCATCATAACTTTTTGAAAGTACAGTTTCTAGGCAATAGAAACTGATTTGAAATAACAGTGATTACAGACAGAGTTGGTGTGATAGAGTGTGAATAATATATTTTGTGTTTAATAAATATTACTTTCATTTGTATTTTCCGTTCGATTCTCGGCTGGACCACCTTCTGTGTGGAGTCTGCATGTCCTCCCTGCGGTCGAGTAGCGTTCGAAAGACATGCATGAATGGGCGTGCCTTCATTGAAGGTTGGACATCGGACTAGCACCTCGGCACCATAAAAATCTACTGCCAATCATTAGCGGACTAGAGTTCCGCTGTGGCGACCCTTAACCGGAAAAACCCTAAAGAAGAAGAACATTTTCATTTGTATTTAATGTATTTTATCCAACTTGTTTTTTTAAAAACTTTGCTTCATACCATTCTCAAATACCTCATTTAATAGTATTTATTTTTCCAGCATTCAATAAGCTATTCATACATGGTACACTCCCTGTAACACAGTCCATTAAAAAAAAAAAAAAATGGTCGGTATTTATAGTCTCGGGCTTCGTAAATGACTTAGTTATCAATGAGCAGCAGTGCTACACCGTTATGCAAATAAGAACAGCGAAAGTCATTTGCAATGAATATAGAAAAGCAAAGTCTTGTTTGAAAGCACACACACCTTGCTAAAGACTAAATTTTGCGAAGTTCATCATTATGAAGTTATGGTTTATGTTATTTTTTTCTTCCCGAATATCGTGAGCAAGCATGGCTGAGCATAGACATGGTTAAACTTTTAAGGAAAGCTGTGGGCTATGCATTACTTAAAATTGATTTTTTTTTATAATGTTTTATATAGTAGTATCCTTTTGTGGACACGTTGATGGCTTCATTAAATAATAAAAGGGGGAGATAAGAAAGATTGAAAGACGGGAGACAAACAAAGAGGGAAACACACAAGGGAGCCATCAAGAGGGTTTGTGCTGGAGGAGGTGGGAGAGGATGGGCACTATGTTTTTGTCTGGGGACAGACCCCCCCCCCCCTTATTTTTTCAAATTTTTTATATAAGATGGTAATGTGGGTAGGAAATAAGAAAGAGGGGATATGGAAAAGGATAAGGGAAGAACGGCTGAGGAAGTGCCAGCTGGAGTAACAGTCCACAGAGCCTCAAACATGTCCACTGATAGATGGTGTTGTATTGGAGGACCCTGATGTTGATGGGGTAGGGCCTGTGTTGGTGTGGAAGTCAGTGCCAACTGGGAGAGCATGTCCTCAATACACTGAAGAAAGGCTTTGATGGCTGAATTCTCCTGTCTACTACTTCCACCGGTGCATCCTACACCAACACCCCTTTTAGTGAGGCTTGCCAGGCTGCCATGTACCAAGGTGCCTGCAGGACCGATGCCTCCAGCCCGACCCTGCAAGGATGTCCCTAGTTGGGCAGAGGGTGATCTGTCTGTAGCCTGGGGGATATGTGCCCAGCCTGCTCCTGAGGTATTTGAAGCTGTAAAAAAAAGGAAAATAAATGGAAGAGAAATAAAATAATAAAGGAGAAAGAAATGCATAATCAAAATAAAAAAAGAACAAAAAGGGTGGGAAAATAGAAAATGCACAATAAATCTACACATCGTGTTCAAATGCCATTCCATACACTATTGACATATTGCAGCACCATCATTATTGAAGTAAACCTTGTATATGGAAAGTGCTTATGCATGCAGTGGGAGTCGTCATTGGGAAGTGCTTGTGTACTTGCGAAGCATGATTTGAGTAGTGCTTATGCATACTTCAGATGAATTCAAATGGCAAGGACCTTTGACTCCTTGAAGGGGAGTGTGTACCTCTCAAGTTATGAATGCAATGCATTACTACAGTACTAAAAATATCCTTTGTGATTATGACAAGTAATCAGGTAAAAACAGTAGCATTAGCATGAACTGTTGCATTTCTTTCATCTGCAAAGTTAAAAAAAGATTTTCCTTATGACCAATACATAAAACTGTTGTAGAAAGATTACAGCTGTTATACACAGACATATTCTCATTTTTTACAGTAATGTAATGATTTCAAATCCATGTGCATTCTTTCTTATACATATTGCAAAGTAGTAAGACAGAATTCTCCTGGACTTCGGTTATACTTACCAGAAGTTTCAACCAGCCTTTCTACTCTTCATTGTTGTTGCTGGCGATTATATTCTATTTCTTCCTCAGCTGTAATTAAAAGAGAGAAGGCAATTCTTGTTTACCTGTATTTGCACTTATTATATCTATCTATGCATTTAGTCCTTCCTAAGCAATAACTCCTTTTTATTTTCTCTTAACATATGTATAGCTGTATGAGTTTGTATAATAATGTGCCAATGTTTCCTGTCATGCAAGAGAAAAATAAATATATGAAGTGTATGTGGAATGTTGTTTTCAAAATACTGTTCTCTGTATTTAACTCTTTGGTCAGGTATAACTTATTTACAAACACATACGTAGCAATTCATGAAAGTTTGCATTTCCTTTGCTGTAAAAAATGTGAATGATTTGATATGAGCTGTAGAAGTAAAATAACATTTCTCAGTAAAGTTTGTGCTGATCATTCACTTGGCACAGCAGCCCCCCACCCCCAACCACCACTCTAACTAGGGTGTAGTGTCTTAGACTTCAGCCTTGTTGAGCATGCAGGTGGAAATACTTTTGGAAAAACAACTGTGTTAAGTAACTGTATAATTTATATTTCTATGGCCTGCACAAAGCTGGTTTTGTGTAATATAACTATTAAGTCATTTTATGTAATAGTAATAACTTGTAATGTGTAATTTTAATTTTACTTTCAATATTTATAAATCCATTAACAAATACTTTTTCTTGTAACCCAGTGCACGATTTTCAGAGCTATATATACAGATTATTATTTTAGTAAACATGTCACATTTGTATATATTATTAAAGTCTGTTACCACATTACTCATATCCATATTTTTAAAAAGATGAATGTATGATTATCTGCATTTTATAATAGAACTGCAAGTAATATTTCCAAGTACACATATCTTTCTTACAAAATATCTGTAGTTATGCAAACGTGTTAAACTTTTTTATCTTTAATATGACTCAATGTAACAGTAAACATTAAGAAACATTTTTTTGCATACTATAGATCTCTGGCATTCTCGCCATCACCTTGTCTACTGACTCAGTCAGCTAGTCAGTGCTACAATTCTGCAAATCGTCAATGACACTGTTGCCAGAAAGGTTATACCTGTCAAGGTTGACAGGTGGTGAACCCAGTTTCTGTCAGATATTGATTCTTTTCCAGTCATATCCCAATATGAATTATTGATAAGATAGAACATTATCACAGTTGGACCAACTAGGAGAGCGGGCTTGTGCTACACAGGTGCTGCCGTCATTCAGAGTGTCATAACAGCAATGAGGAAAGTATGGTCAGTGATGTATTAATCAGGGTTAGAACCTCCCCCTGTGGTGTGTGGCATCATGTTAACCAAACTCTGTTTACTAGCAGGGGCATTACAACAGCTAATGATATCATTGGCAAGTTTGATTTAACCAAAACTGCTTTGTCACATACTTTTTTCTTAAAGGAAACCAGTTGTCTTTCCCTTCTATGCTTGATTAAAATGGAACTATATGATTAATAATTGCTATTGCAAATGCACATTCATAAAGGTTATATTTGTGTACCCTAACACCAGTACATCTTATATCATACAGCAGAATTTTTCTTTTTAAGTTTCTTTTTTTTTTTTTTTTGCTGGGGGTGGAAATAAATGTTGCTATGTGTGTTATTCTTAAGTGTTAGGCGGTTATGATTTGTTTGAGGTGCTAAGGTGTGACACACAATGTTGGATGAGCAGGGCTTACAATTTAGATTGCTGAAAACTTGACATTCAGATGACTCAGTTTGTTTTTTTAACCGCATTCTGATTTTGTCAGTCTAGGGCCATTTGCACATTCCTGTGGCAAGCTTGGGACAGCTGCCGATTCCTGCATTATCAGTTTGATGTGCATTCATGTTACTTTGGACACTTGTTCCTGATTGGTGAAAATCTGAAGTTCACCAATACATCTCAGGACACATTTGCATACTACTATGATTCATATAGATGAATGTAAATGAGCTTCATTTGCATATAACACATGTAAATGACCCTGAGTTTTCCTCAATAAGTTCAGCATTGCCATATGAATTTGCCGATAGCTGAAATAGGTAGCACATGTGTTAGGCTGCTGCAGGCATTTTACAGTAAGGAAATGTTTTAAAAATATAATACTTTATTAAGAAACACTTAAAATATTATTTCACCATTGAATTAAGGGTCATATTTAATGAATTTATATATATGATGTGCATGTTATGATAGCAGTGACTAGTTGCTAGATTAGCGTCATTTGGAAGTTGGATTTCATGACAGCAGCAGTGGAAATGGTTACTGATGACAGAAAATGACCATCACTGTGGTATAATTCATGATTTTGCATATATAGTTATAAATGTAGTAATCTGCTACTGAAGTTCTACTAAGGATATCAACAGGCATGTGTGATGAACTGGAGATTTTTAGAGTGACAGTGATGAATAAAAAATGGCAGTATTAGGAATACATGACAATGGCAGGGGGTAGAGCATGAATGTTTTTTTCTTTTTTTTTTTTTTTTTTTGTGGCAAAAGTGATTGCATTAATTACCTGAATGAAATGTAAGCAATATATATTGCAATTTTCTGTTGCTGTATTGAGATTTCTGTATGTAGTTAAATGGTTTTCTGTTAAGTAACATTTTTATTTAATGTGGGGCTGCAGGAAGACTTGGCTAGTGTTTTGTACTTTAAAAGCTGATTACATCAAAACAGTAGTCACACTTTCTGACCCCAGCCTTTTTGTTCTGAACATGTAGTAGTGATGGAAAATAAAATCCAGAATTACCGCAAATGATGAATGAGCAAATCAGTAGGATTTCACCTGTCCCTTAAGGGTTAAGGGTCAGGACAAACTGCAGGCTTCTAGGAATCATTAAATATGACTGGCCAGCAGGGGCGGCTCGTGGCATCGGACTGCCAGAATGCAGCCCCCTCAGCAAAAAAAAGAAAAAAGTACTTTTTAGTTTAATTATTGTTTTTTTTACTGTCTCAGACAGTTCAGTTGACTTAGTTACTCGTCTTTCAAGTTCCTGCCTCGTTGAGTACGTGCATGCGCACTTTGACCACTTCAGGTTGCGGCAGTTTTAAATAAAGACGTATTTTTTTTTCTCTTTGTTTCTGCTGCAGCCCAGAGAGCAAATTAAGGCATCAGTGTGATGCCATTTGGAACCGCATAGAATTGGAAGGGGTTCGGACTGCCACATCCGCAGGCACGTACATGACATGCTTGGGCTAAATGGCTGCTGATTGGTTGTCGCTCTCTTCCCGGGCTTTATGTGCTGGGAAAAGAGCGAGAAGCAAACAGTTGCAGCCAGTTTCGGTTGTGGACGGACACGTGAGTCAAGTGAATTCTTGATCTTGATTTCTATTTTTTGGCGGCCTATATTTCGTTAGCTAATAGCTGTGCTGGATGTTAGCAGCTGAAGAAGTAGTAGAAGAGTATAGAGAGATTTCTTCTTGGTGGTGGTATGTATAGTCATTAAATGATGACAGGTATATGGGTTTCAGACATTGTATCCTTCATATAATGCTTACTAATCCAAAGCTTTTTTATTCTAGTAACTTTCTAAGCATATAAGAGAAGCATTTAAGATCTGTTCTTAATTTTGGGGCTAAGAAGTTGACAGAGTAGAGGGAGTTGCAGTGAATTCCACCATATGGTTGTCACAGGCGGTATGCTGCTCTTAATTATGACAGACATTTGAGCTACAGAGTTCAGGTTCTTCAGAAAAATGGCTTCTAATGTAAAACTTGTTGTTCTGATAACTAACTACATAACAGAGGAAGAATATTTCAAATTTGTCACAGATGATGGATCATTGCCCCCTTAATTGTTGTCCTTTTTTCCCTGGTTGCTGTGCTAAGTGGTTGAGAGCTGTGGCTGCAGTTCTTTTTTGGTGAGTCGTGTGTTAGGGGCAAAATACAGTGATTAACCTGCACCATCTACATTGCTATGGATTCTTGTTTTTAATCACTTTTGGTAAATACAAGCAATCACTAGAAGTGGTTATCTGTTTGGGAAAACAGTCAGTGGATGAAAGCAAAGGACTGCTAGAATGATGCAGTGATTATTGTTGTAGCTTGGTTGGGGGTACATTTGTGGTGACGTCTTTTTTTTTTTTTTCTTCATTTTTTTACTGGAAGGAATCTAGAGCTGTGGGCAGTGGTAACAGTACACATTTCCCACAGCATCATACACTTATATCTTTTTTTTTTTATTTTTACAGAAGTCATCATGGGGTGTGATTTGCCCTATGTTGCAAATGAAGAAGACTACTGTGGCTCTTATTTATGCCCAGTAGTGGCATGTCATGTGGATTACTTTGGCTATTTCACTACTTTTGGGAACCACACAAGAGATGATTGTCACTTCTTATTGGTGACTGATATGGTTTGTTGTGGGGACAGTATTTGTCAAAGGGCAATACAGCTGTTATGTTTCTGCCAGTCAGATATAATGTATGACAGCAGAAAGTTGAGATACATTTCTGGCCCATTATTTTATCTGAGGTGCACAGTATTACAACTGGTTGTAAAGATGTGTGTGTAAAATGCCCCAGTTACTATATACTGGTGGCTAGAGAGAACAAATGGTGATGGGTAGAGATACTCAGGCTTGAACCCTGTACATTGTATGCAGGTGTTAAGGACCTGAATTCCCTACCCACCACCATTTGTAAAATAATTGCAGATTTTTGCCTCATATTTGATCTGATCTGTTCCTCATAATATCTGTGGTTTCTAAATACTGCAATGCTTGATATTTGATGGTGCAGTGGTAGCATTGTTGCTTTAAAGCTGCAGGTTCTTGGGTCATTTGATTCTTGGATGGGGTGCCTTCTGTGTGGGGTCTGCATCTTCTCCCTGTGTTTGTGTGGGTTTGCTTTTGTGTCCTCCCATGTTATAAAGACATGTCTGCATCATTTCTTCCTGGGCCTCTGCTGAAAATTGTTTTTTTTGTTCCAAGTCAGATTGTCCTGATTAACAAATGTTAAATAAAATTGACAGGCATTTGAATTTCAGACTTCAGGTTTCTGAATGTTTAATTCCTTGCATATTTGATGGTGCAGTGGTAGCATTGTTGCCTCACAGTTATACATTTTCTGGTTTGATTCTTGGCTGGGGTGCCTCCTGTGTGGAGTCTGCATCTCATCCCTGTGTTTGTGTGGATTTGCTCTGGTATCCTGCCATTTTACAAAGACATGTGTCTGCAGTATTTCTCCCTGGGCCTCTGCTGAAAATTGTTTTTGTTCCATCAGAAGTAAAATTGGCAGGCATTTGAATTTCAGACTTCATATTCTTCAGAAAATACATAGTAACACAACCTTTTATTCTAGCAATTTTCTAGTAACACAACCTTTTATTCTAGTAATTTTCTAGGTTTATAAGATGAATATTTGAAATTTGTCCTTATTTTTGGGACTGTATTACCCCATTATTGGCTTTGTCCAGGTTTTTTGTGCTAAGGTTGACAACTATGGCAAGAACTGAATTCACTGAATATGTCTGAGGGCTGTATTCCCTTATTACTGGGTTTGTCCAGGTGTTTTGTGCTAAGAGGTTGACAGCTGTGGTGAGAACTGAATTCATTAAATGATAGCCATTTAAGTTTCAGTCTTCTTCTCTTTCACAAAGCAGCTGATTTGGCGTAGTGTATGTTGCTCTTGACTGTTTTGCACAGAGACCTTGGCAGTAAAATGTATGGTGGTAACACAACATTTTTCTTTCACAAAGCAGGTGATTTTGGCATAGTGGTATGTTGCTCTGACTCTTTTGCACAGGGGCCTTGGCAGTAGAATGTATGGTGGTAACACAGCATTTTATTCTAGCAACTTTCCAATATTATACAAGCAATGTTTAATGTGTCCCTGGTTTTTGGTCTTTTGACCCCCCCCCCCCAATAAATTTGGCTTTTTCCAGATTTCTTGTGCTGCGAAGTTGAGTTGCAGTTGAGTATTGAGTAGATTTTACAAGGAGCTGAGAGCTGCAGGGGAAGAGAAGTTTAGTGCTGCTTATGCTAAGTCCGCTTGCGCTGTTAATAGCACAACAGGTTGTGTACTTGCTTTTGATGCCGAAGGTTGTTGGTTCTACTCCCACAAGGGGTGAATGCTGCCGTACTGAAAAAGTTAAGATGCTAACTATGAGCCTGTTATCAGTTTGCCATCCATTTCCTATTGCAATATTACTAGCTTATCATTTTTAATGTAATATAGGCAATTTATTCCTCGGGCATCAGACACTTTATTTTTCGATGAAACCATGAAATATAAAGGTGTTTGCTAGCAGCAACCTCTTCATTAGTTACAGATTTATTTAATGTGGAATTATTTAGATGACTTTTTTACTTCAGAGATTGTGCATATTTACTGATAATGGTGGACTGTAGAGTTGTGCATATTTACTGATAATGGTGGACTGTAGAAGTTTCAGTAGACTTTTATGATGGAAATGTTCTGAATTGGGCAGTTTTGTCATTATTGGTGCATGCGTTTTGTTTCATTGTTTACTGGAAAAATGTTCAAAACAATAGGAAGGTGTATCAAAGAGCACATGTATGTTTCATGTGCAAGGGGTCTATGATTTGAAAACAGCCCAGAATTAATCTTTATCTGCCACTGGTAAAATGTGTTTTCTTTGAATGTGGGTTTCAATGCTGTTTTAATGAATGTGAGTTTCAATGGCAGAGAAGTTTTACTGCTAAGTTTGATTAGCAGATGTCTTAGTGTTTGTGCTGTGAAATGCAAAATAAAACTTTCAAATGAAGTCCAAATCATCATACAAGTAAATCAGTATGCTCATTAGTATTTATGGTAAATGGAGTGAAATAGCCAAGTAATGGATCATTGGAATGGCTGCAGGGGGAGGCTCCATTCGACCATGATTTTGTGAGGGGGAAGGGTGGCAAACTTAGACAGCCCCAGCTGAACTACACCTCCCAACTGTCCAGATTTTCAAAGAATGAATATATTTTTGCTTCTTATTTTTGGTTTGTTCCTCATAGTATGTGTGGTTTTCTGGCAAATTATTTAGGAATTAAGTCACTAAATAATGACACACTGAGTTTCAAACTTCATAACCTTCAGGAAAATGCATGCTAAAATAAGACCTGTTGTTCTATCAACTGTCTCAGTTTATACAAGAGCAATTTTTAGTACTGTTTATATGTTCCCCCAATATATTTGGCCTTGTCCAAATTTATTGCATTAACAGGTTGAGAGGTACATGCAAATAAATTGCTTTATAGAATTAGGCATAGCCAAACCTCTCAACTGTCCCTGATTTTGGCTCAAAATGTTGCTCTTCCCCTAATAATCCTTCTGAAAAATAGGAATTTTGGAAGAAAACATGGAGGGTTTACAATTAAGAAATAACTGTAATAATCAGAGTTATAGATTACTTTTATTTCAGAAATGCATGTAGATTATTTTATTTTGTCAGCTGCTCAAGTTAACAGTACTAATATTAAAGTGTCCTTTCTTTGACAGGTTCCCAGCTGTATTGTGTGGCTATTTTATATTTTACATCACATTTTTGGTCCATTTTTCATACAATTGTGTTTTTTTGGCAAATTAGTGACAAATCATTAAAGACTGAAGTTAAAAAATAATGACAGACATTTGAGTTTCAGATTTCATACCATTCAGAAAATTCATACTAATGCAAGACCTATTATCTTTCTAAGTTTATAAGAGCAATATTTTAAAAATTGTCCTTATTTTTGGGCCTTTGTCCCACTTCTTTGTATGGCTTTGTCCAGATTTCCTGCTCTGAGGTTGAGAGGTATGACAAATGTGTCAGGGTCATCACAGTCAGCCAGAGACATTTCAAATTGTGACATACTTGTTGCACCCCACTCCCTCATGTAGTGACTCTGGATGTGTCCAAGCAAGGCAAGGAGTAGTTATGCAGTGTAAATGTGCAGAGTATCCCCCCATCCAAGGTAGACACAAGTACTAGAGTGGCTTTTCATCTGTCCTTGATTTTTGCAGAATGGTCTGGTTTCTGTCATATTTTTTGTACTGTTGACTTATGCTTATTACTCAAAGTGCCTGTTGCTCTGTGTTTAAGTAGCAATACTTTAATGACCATCAGGTAAGCTTGGCTGAGATTGTAAGATGCAAGTAAGCTTCCTTTAATAACCATACTGTTAAAGAATTGCCAGCATTGAAAGCCTTTCTGTTGTTGCCATGTAGAGAATACTTAACTAGATAATGTATAAGCCTTGGGTATTGAAATGCATATGACAGTATTTGTAATAAAAGACAGGATTACATTATTTTAAGAAGCTAATTACACTTGGAGACTTCCAGTCATCTCTGCAGGCTTTACCCGTAAACTAAACAGAATGCCAATCATGTGGTCCATAACCTGTACAGTAATCCTTTTAAGCAATGTATCTTGAGCTTATTTCTTGTTTGCTTTTCATTTTTTACTTTGATCATGTTTTCCCCATGAAACAAGTAGATAGTTCAAAAAAAACAAACTGCAAGAAAATATGAATAACAACCAAAACTGAGAAAAACACACTTTATAATAGCAAAGCTTTCGGATAAAATCCTTCCTCAATACAAGTAGATAGTTGTCAGGCAGCAGGTCTTTTTTTTGGATAAGGAACATTTTTACAAGTGGGGGCATCAGAGATTTCTACTTTCAGCATGTTACTTGGTACTTTAATAAAGCTGAATATAAATTATAACTAGAATTGCAGTGCAAGACGTGGTTTGAGTTGAGTGCTGCTTGTTTTTCTTATACTTGATTTTGACTGGCATTCCATTAATGTATTTAAAAAAGTAATTTATTTTTTCATGCCTCACAACCTTTTTGTTTCCATCTAGATATTAAAAAGCTGTCATGCAGCCAATGCATTGAAATATTTTTATTCTTCTACACTTTATTTTGTCTTGATTGGACTCTCATAATGACGGTTTGGCACCCACGGCAGTGTATTTAGTTAGTTTTTGTGGTTTTGAGCATGGCTCCTCCCCTTTCTAGTTGGCCACACCCCTTCCTGTTGACCCCACCCATTCATCTGTCTCCTGCAGCCCCCCCTTTGATCTGAAGTCACCAGCCGCCACTGCTGGCCAGAAGTGCTTTCTTACTCCTAAAAGTTTATTGCCTGTAGTACTCCAAACTGAATGATCAGGTTTACCTTTGATTATATCATCCATGCCTTTCAGAAGAATAAGACGCAGGTTGTTCTTTCAAAAAAAAAAAAACTCTATTCAAAACTGGATAAGTGCAGTGGCCATGAGAATTTGTTTTCTGATATGAAGACTACAGTCAACCAGCATGAGTTTTACAGACACTGAGATAGTGGCTGTATTCATTGGGCAAGCTTCTGACTGGATGAAAGCCATGGCATACCATGTAGTTGGTGGAGTTGGTTATACTCTGTCTGAATGAGCTTTGGATAGGGCGAAAAAAATGGCATGTAATTGGTGGGATTGATTTTACTCTATTTAAATATTACAGATAAGTGACCAATTAAGTTTTAAGACTTGCCATTTGGAATCTGACCCTTTCTTAATGAGAGGACAGCTTTTAAATATATCCAAATATTTTAACAAAATATGTAAACAAAGGGTTAAAGAAAGTGAGTTCACATGATGTTCTTCCTCAGATCTATCTTTAACAAAGTACAGTAGTAAAATCAGATTATTTATACTCGTGATCAATATGAAAGATTTAAGAGTGAAATATATTTCAAAACAGTTCCCTCACTATTAATTATTTTTAGGTGAACCTTGTACAACAGCAAAGAATGGAAATGAAGGTAGTGTGCATGGTAAGTGTCCCACTCACGCCTTGTAAGCATACAGTACTGTATGCTATTCCATTGTTACTATTAATGTTTTCAAATAATTTTTTAAAGGGTCAGCATAAGAAACAAACAGTTACCAATAAACTTCGATGATGTCAGTAGCAGAATGGTTGATGTCCTTCTATTTCTATGTTGTAGTATTCTTGGTGTGGGATTTCCCACCTCAGGTGACCCGAACGTTGGCTGCTATACAAAAGCTTTCACTTGGCTGTTGTAGTTGCATGGGAAGTCACACATAGGGCCATAAACCAGGGACCTTAAATGTGACGTCTGCACGCACAGACCTCAGAACATTTCAGCTGGAGATGACCGTTACATCATGTGCTTCACTCCTTCACCACAAGACGTCTAAAAGTTAAGTACCCCGTTGGGGTTTTTTCTTCTTCTTTGACTTCTAGCTAAAGCTTGGTTTGTTGTAGTAAACTTTTGCCAATGTTAGCAAAAAAAGGGTAAATGCCAATGCCGGTGCCAGATTCCCCATAAAGATGCACACAACCATTGCGTTTTTTGTCTAGGCCGAGAGCACAATCACACTGCTTGCTCTATCTTCCAATCCTTCATTCCTAAGACCCTATGCAGCTGTCTGGCTGCATTTAATCTATACCTAGAAAATCAGCAACTTAAAAAATTAGCTCTAAGGATGGATCCCATTTCAGAAGCCCCGACTGAACCTCCACGGAGGAAGGCCAAGATTCCTAGGTCCACTTCCACTGCCTCTCCGCTTTTGGATGCCCCGCCAGCTACCGATTTAGGAGTTGAGGGATATTCAACAGATCCATCCACTTCGAGGGTGACCTTCGAGGAAGCCACTTCACAGTTGATGATAAGCATGTTCACAGAGCTTACCCAGACCTCGGCTACCGTCGAGGTCGAGGGGGAAGCAGACACAGCTGAGCATCTGACTGGTATCCCTCCTCCGGACACCGCTACCATTAGCCAGGCATCTGATTCCAGACCTACTCCTAAGACTACCCCAGTTAAAAAGCAACAGAAAAACAAACATCTGACCACACCCACCTTAAGGGCTACCTGATTGGCAGTCCATCACCTCATCTTTGATGCAGGCCTTCATGGCCCTTAGGCCCTCAGCCTCTTCTCCAACTATTCTTCCTCTCCTCATTCCCTAGACCTGCCTCTGCCTCCTCTCTTCCACCACGTGCTTCACAAGACAGGGAAGAAGAGCAAGAGGCTTATTATTCTTCTGATGAATATCTTATACCTCCCAAATAGCCTCTCCTCAAGAGTATTACTCCCCAGATGAAGAATCTATTGAAGGGGACTCCCCTCCAGAGGATATCACCTTTGGAGAGACCATAACCAAAATGAAGGAATACTTCAAATGGGACACCTCACAAATGTCTGATACTAAAAAAAGGTATTTTGAACTGTTACAAGTGGAATTACTCTCCCCTTCTGCCATTCTTCCAGTTATCCCTGCTTATTTAGATGCCTTTTCCTCAGCATCTAAGACACCAGACTCTCAGCCACCTGCCCCTAAGAGGCCAGATTGCTTCTACAAAGTCCCTGATGACCAGAAATTTCTAGTCAAATCACACCTGGCAGACCCAGCTGTGATTGCTGTTTCACCTGATAAACAATCCAGACTGATTCTGTCTGCTTCTCTCTTACCTACAGACAAGGATAGCAAAACCATGGATAGAATTGGAAAAAAGATTTACACCTCTTCCACACTGGCCTTTAGTGCCATTAACTATCAAACCCACATGACCAAATATGCTCTGGACCTTGTCTCTCAAGCCTCTACTCGGCTAGCTGCTGCTCCAGACTGCCCCACTAAATTTTGCATATCCTCCAAACTATCTCTGGTGCCCAAGTAGTCAGGCACTCCATTAGATGTAGTTATGATGCTGCAAAGGCCTCTGCATGCTCTGCAGCCTGTGCCACTGTATTTCGAAGATATTCTTGGCTATATCTGCAACACTTACCAGAGGAATTCAAGTCTAAAATCTTAAATGCCCCTCTGGACCCTAACTTTCTGTTTGGTAAACAGTCAGTAGACCTTTTCAAAAATCTACAAGAAAAGAGTAAGGAATTACAAGACATCAAGCATCTTCTAGTTGCTCCAGTTCCCAAATATTACAGGAATTACCCTGCCAAAGCCACCTTTGTCAGAAGAAACCCAGCATCAGCTGGACCTACCTCTTCCAGACACAGAAGAGGGGCCAGAAGACAAACCCCTTCCAGGCCAGCTGTCTCACAGCCCCCCACTAGACAGCCCTTTCAAGACAGAGAAGGACCCAAAAATGCATGACTGCCTTGCCCACCTAACCTCTTTCTGCCCACATTTCCCACTGCCTCCCCTTTTGGGAAACCAACACTACAGACAAATGGGTGCTGGCTATAATTCAAAAAGGATACTTCCTCTCTTGGAAAGAAAGGCCTCCCCTTAAGGGGCATTCCCTTCCCCCCAAGAAATCAGAGACACCTCTTCCCACAGATTCTTCAAGGCCTTCTGAACCTGGGTAAAATAGAACCTGTCCCTCCAGGGCAGGAAGGAAAAGGCTTCTATTCAGGACTGTTTCTGGTCCCCAAAAAGATGGCCCATGGAGACCCATTCTAGACCTTTCCTTTTTAAACCTATTCTTAGAGGTTCCCACATTTAGAATGTTGTCCCTACAAACTTTACTCCCTCTTATGCCAGCCCAGGCTTTCATGGCCACACTCGACCTGAAAGAAGCCTATCTGCACATATCCATTCAACCTTCCCACAGAAAATTCTTATGCTTTTCTGGACCCTCCTCTCACTTCCAATATACTGCATTGCCTTTTGGTTTGTCCACTGCTTCCAGAGTGTTCACAAAATGTCTTGCACCTGCCATAGCCTATTGCAGAACACAAGGGATTCAGATTTACCCTTACCTGGATAACATCCTGATCCTATCAGACTGCATGAAAACCCTGCTAATCCATGTACAGTTCACCATTTGTCTACTTCAAAGACTGGGGTTCACCCTCAACTTCCCAAAATCTTCCCTGACCCCCGCACAAGACAAAACATTTATGGGTTGCAGGATCAGTACAGACATAATGAATGCATTTCTTCCCCAGGACAAAGTCAGCTCCCTGTCCTCCCACTTAAAAACCCTTATGCAGACCCAACAGATAACTGCAAGGCAATTCCTATGATCCCTGGGCCTAATGGCAGCCACCATTCCTATGCTACCACTATCCAGAATGCACATGCGAAAGCTACAGTGGTATCTAACAATGTATGGTCATTACACCAGCATCCTTTAGAGCAAGAAGTCATAATTTTGCCCTGCCTACAGTCAGAGCTAGAATGGTGGTTTCTGCAAATTCAGTTGACCCTGGGCCTTCCACTGCAGTTACCCACCCCAAACCAGTTCATACATACAGATGCATCAGACCTAGGATGGGGAGCAACAATGTCAAACTACAGGGTTCATGCACATTAGCACCCTTCCTTAAAGAACAAGCACATCAATGTGGTTGAAATGACAGCAGTCCTTCTGGCACTGAAAGTCTTCTTTCCCCTCATACAACCAGATGCTCTCCTAATCCTAACAGACAACACCACAGTTATGTGGTACCTCAACAAGCAAGGAGGGACAAAAGCATACCACCCCTGCAGACTAACCTTACTAATCGGGGACCAGGCCTCACAAAACAACTTGTCCCTGCAGGCATCCTACATTCCCTCACAGGACAACAAACAAGCAGACCTTTTCAGCAGGACATCTTCTCCAAATCATGAATGGATGCTGGAAAGAAATGTATTTCTAGATATAGGTACACCTCAAGTAGATTTGTTTGCCTCCCCCCAGAACAGACAACTGCAGACTTTTGGCTCCAAAACTCACTCCCCACTAGCTTGGAGAGTAAACACATTCAGCATTTCTTGGAAGAGGTGGTTTCTCTATGCCTTTCCACCCTTCCCATTAATTCAAAAAGTCCTCCTGAAAATCAGAAGAGACAAACTAAAAATCTTGCTGGTGACCCCCTATTGGCCAAGGCAGCACTGGTTCCCCTACTTCTCAATCTAGCCAAAGGCAATCACCACAAGTTATCCCACGATGTGGACCTTCTGACACAACAAAAGGGAACTTTCATTCACCCACACTTGCAAATGTTGGCACTAACACTGTGGGTGATAAACTTCTAATTCCCTTGAGGCACCACTACTCAGAGGATGTGCTTTCAGTCCTGAGGGAGGCCAGGAAACCTACTACAAGGAAATCTTACTTAGCTAAATGGGAAAGATTTTCCAAATGGTGTCTGCACAAGGGCAGGGATCCATGCATCGCAGATCCACCCCTAGCTCTTGCCTATGTGTGTCAACTAGTCAAGGGGGGACTTTCATACTATTCGGTGAAAGTCCACCTTTCAGCAGTCTCAGCCTGCCTGCCTGCCTCTAGACCCTCCTCTACTAGCCAGGCTCGATGTTAAGCTATTCTTAAAGGGGGTCTTGCATATCAGGCCATGAAGAAAACTCATTCCCCTACACTGGGACCTGAATTTCATCCTTGAAAAACTAACACAATTTCCTTTTGAACCTGCCAGTACAGCCACTCTGCAAATGTACACATGGAAGTCAGTCCTGCTAGTGGCTATAATTTCAGGACAAGGTAACCCTATGAACCAACCCTTTCTTTATGCCTAAAGTGGTTAACGATCTGTCCCTAAACCAATATATTCACCTACCCACCTTTTTCCCCTCTCCTACCAGTGAAAGTGAGACAATACTCCACTCCCTGGATGTATATAGACAGCTAAGGTTTTACCTAGACAAAACTAAATCCATAAGGAAATCTAATCAGCTTTTTATTTCCTTCCATCCCAGGGCCCTGGACAAGGCAGTCTCCAAGCAAACCATCGCATGTTGGATTAGAAAAACTATTTGCCTATGTTACTCTCTCCATTGCAGAAAACTCCCACAGGGTGTAAAAGCTCACTCAACCAGGGCAGTTGCAGCCTCCAGAGGCTTCCTAAAAGGCCTAAACACTGCATCCATCCTGGAAGCAGCCACATGGTCCACCATTCATTTTCACCAAACACTACAAGTTAAACAATATCTCCAGAGCATGTGCAGGTTTTTCCAGAGAAATTCTGCAGGGTTTTGTGGAATCTGGTTCTTCTACCTCCTCCCTTCCTTCCTTCAAAGCTGTGGTACTCTCTCACACCAAAAATATCGCAACATAAGAATAAAAGGACATAGAATAGTTGTGTCAAATCTTACCAAAACCATAGATGTCCTTCTCTTCCATGTTGCAGTATTCCTTCCCACCCACCTAACCCCCTTATCTTTCTCTCTTGCTCATTACTGACCTGTCTTGGGTCTCCTGGTGGCCATACCTACCATATGACTAATTTAACCACCAAATGGCTCTGTAGTCCTATTGCTGGCATCACTTGCTACTCTACTGGGACCTGTCCTACTCAGCTTTCAAGTTCTGGGTCTGTGCGTGCAGACGTCACATTTAAGGTCCCTGGTTTATGGCCCCATGTGTGACGTCCCACACAACTACAATAGCCAAGCTGAAGCTTTTGTATAGGAGCTGACATTCAGGTCGCCTGAGGTGGGGAATCCCACACCAAGAATGCTGTAACATGGAAGAGAAGGACATCTATGGTTATGGTAAGATTTTACACAGCTATTCCTTGCTGCAGCTGATGATGATAACATAGTTATATTTCTAAGGCAGCCACAGGAAAGTGGTAGGGAGTTCCCAAGTTTAATGGCAGGATCTCTCACCCCACAACATGTTGTCAACTCTGCAGAAAGTGACAGTGCAACACAAAATCAAGCAAAAACTGACATGCCACTCGGGTTTGTACAGGAGGAACACCCCTGCTCCTTAACATCAGTATCTCCAAACCCAGAGGAACACTTTGAGGATGATGATGAGCATTCAGAGGTAACAGTGCCCACAGTGGCACCTTTACAAAGCAGAGCCATGCACAGGAATTTCTTACCGCTACCCCAGGAAACACATAAAACATTGACTGCCCAAAGGAAAATATGCTGTGACATTGTTAGGGCTCAAAGCACTACCACAGAGAGTCAGCTGGAAATGGTCAGTTTCGTCTAGGGTATGCATGATGATTTCCAGCACTACTTCAAAGTGGAAGGGAGTAGGAATAATGCCATGACCGCACTGATATCTAGTGTGTTGATACACTAAGTATCAGTGACCACCTCCATTTGTACATTAGTTAGGACAAACCAGAGTAAAGATGGAGTCAGTCTTCCAAAGGGCAGAGGGCAGGGTACTTTGCGGACAAGGGGGATGAGATCACATGATAGTTCTGTTGCTTCTTAGCACAGTAGTGCCAGTAGTCAAGGTGAACAAGCACAACATATTTCACGTAGGCCATGTCAGCATTATTCTGCACCTAGCAGAACCTCACATTCGTAGTCACAATCATGGTCATGTGACACTGTCAGGTAAGTGACAGCAGTTTAACCTGCATCAAATAGGTCACATCAGACTAACTCACCTTGCAATTCTCATGGTAGCCCCTCCTCAAAATCACTTGCACCATCATCTAGCCTATGTATAGGAGATGTGTAGGACTTTTTTGGTCTTGAACTACTGTGAATCAGCTTCAAAGACAAAACTGTCTGTTTAACTGGAATGGGGTTTGTGGGGGGAGTTTGAAATGTATACATTTTGTCCCTGTAAAACTAGTATGTACACCATCAATGAAAAGTAGACAAAAAACAATGATACATAGATTACCATTCCTGCAGGTGGCCGTTACCTACAACTTAAAAGTAGTAATGCACAGACATTTTCAGGAGAAACATATCATAAGCAAATGACACATTAAAATGAGTACATTGTCATGTAAACTAACACTGCTGCCACTTTACCCTCCCACTGCACAAATGATGATAGTTTTTTATGTTTCTGAAGTCAGAAATGATTGCGTATGACAGCATAAAATTAATACGATGCACAGCACCACAGAATAATGGAAGAAGAGATGACATAATAAAAAGCAGTATAATTAATTTTATTTATTATTTGTAATGCATTAACTCAGGAAATATTTCACTGTTGACAATATTCATTACCTTTGTATAATGAAGTCATCAGTAAAAATGAACTTATTCAAGCAGACAAAAATGTAAATTATTTTTTGTATGATGGCTTACAATATCACTGAGCAGGAGTCAGTGCGTACTGAGGCATGACAACAGAATACATAACTTTTCTAAAAGATAATAAAAATGTTTTTATTTTAAGATGAGAGACAATGTCAGATGAATAGTGACAGAAGATCATGCACCACGCAGCATAGCCTGCAGATATCACTGCAGGCATCATTTATGCTCTGTGTGGTTTTTTTGTAGTAAAGGAAACACTAATCTGAATGTCATGGTTCATTGCTGTGGACTAGATGCCACCTCTTTACCTGTGCAGCCACATGCCATGCACGAGCCTGCTGCATGGAATCCCTTACTACTGCTGGCTAGTCCTCATTTCTTATATTTGGAGTGTAACTAGCAGCTACAGTGACAACATGGATCACTTCACTGCCAGACTGGTGCATGATCATGTTATGCAGAATGCAGCATGCAGTAAACAGCCTGCATGTAGTAACTGCGTCATAGTAAAGGGCACCTCCAGACTCATCAAGGCAGTTGAAACAGCTCTTCAGGAGGCCAAGGATGCTCTCAATGACAATACAGGTCTAGGACAGGGATTTGTTATATGTCTCCTCTGCAGCTTCACTTAGATTTCTCACTGGAGTCATGAGCCATAGCTCCAGTGGTTATCCAGCATCACCTAAAAAAAAAAAAAAAAAAACAGGGAGAGAAAGGGGATAACATAAAACAAAAAAAATTAGTATTCAGCAATACAAGATGATCACTGGGCAATGTAACATGCAGGAAGAGGCTGTAGAATGAGCTAGTGTGTCAGATACAGGAATCATAAGCACTGCCAGGATGCTGGGCAGAGACATTGGTGATGCACCCCCATGCATCACACACTACCTGTATCACACACTACCTGGCAACTGATGGAATGGTAGCTCTTCTATTGTGATACCGCTCCCCCTGTGGACTAGAAGAGGCCATCATTTCAACATGGGTGAACTCTGTCATACCGAGTACCTCAGTGAAATGTGCCAGCCCATAAAAGGCACTGATTGTCCTGGCTTGATCCTGAGATGCCACTGGGGAAATAGATGTACTGATCAACACATGTCAACAATAGATCCAGGAACTGCTGCAGTATCCTTGAATAAGAACCCTGTCAGATCTCTAGTGTTTCCTCAGTGTGTCTCTGGAAGGTTCCTGTAGCAAGTATAGGGAGGGCTATACATACCTTGGTGTCCACATTGATACGAAGTCCATGCATTCCTTCAGTCCCCCTGTGGTGGTGAAACATACCCACTAAGACCCTTATACTGTCCCTGCCCACTGTGAACCTATAAAGGATTTGCTAGTTATCAAAGCGATAATGAGTAATCCTTTACTTATACTTACCTTCCTGAGCAAAACGGGGCACGTGAGGTCTTCATAAGCAACACAGACCTGCAAACAGCAAAGCTACTAACAAGTTACAGCATTTTTGCTGACTAACTCTGACAGCTTTGTAGAGGCTTTTCTTTATATAGAGCATCTGCAACCAGTGAGGTAAAGTAGGAAAATTTGAAAATGAATTGCATATGGTATACAACATACTTCATTAGCACAAAAAGATTTACATCACTCCTCATTTACATATAATTATTTTCACATTTACATAAGCACATTCGAGGTGATTGCACATTGGGCATAAATAGCCACTATGAATCGCAGCTCAGATGTTCTCATCCACGAACATCACAGCTAGCCTCAATGCATTTGTGTAACTGACTATGAATACCATCTATCTAGTGCAGTAGTGTATCACTTTAATGAAATGATAAGACCTAAAGTACCCCCCCCCCAACTTTTTCATCTTGTTTTCTCATGTAATTAAGTAATACCACTTGATATGTTTCTTCAGTGAGAAAGCACTTGGTTTCTTACATGTGTAATACTCAGTCTAAATTTATTTTATAGTCTCATTTAGTTTACATATTAATCACAATGTTATAAACAATGCAAACCAACTGTAGCAAGCAAAACCATTCCATAAATCTTTGTATTCTTGTATTACATAGCCCAATGTACAAGAATATGAATTCCAGATACACTTAAGCAGAATTAATATTCTTTCTGAAATAAGCAATCAGCAGAATATTTTTTGAAAGATTTGAGGCAAATGTACTATCTATGATGCCAAAGTTCATTAAACAGACCTGATGTCAGAAAGTTTTGTGGAACCAGTGATATAGGGTTTCAATCTCTCCACCTTCTTTTTCCTACTTTGTGGCTTTGAGCAGCTCACTTTATTACAGCTTTCCTTCTCAGCAGTGTATGTGGGAATTTTTTGCCTATAGCCCTCAGTGGAAATCAAGGGTTTAAGCAAAGAAGAGTGACACTACAGTAGCTGTAGTAAAATGTTGACCATTTGGAGATGCAGTCATAAAGCCACTGACCAACACTTTGCATCCTACATGGGAGTAAGAATAAAGGCAGGCTAGGAGAAATGTCTCAACTTACCATCAAAACTGCTGCAACAGCTACCCCATCCCTGCAGAAGGGACAAGAAGACAGATCACAAAGCAAGCATAGCTCAACAACAGAGATCTAAAAATATTTTGTTTCCTTTCTTAATATTAATAAAGCAAGTGATTGTGACATCACATTTTAATAATTTTGCAGTTAAATTGTTAGAAATATTTTTTACTGTTAGCATTTTTATTATTTTAAACATCAAATTGTATTTATGTGTGTGTGTGTGTGTGTGTGTGTGTGTGTGTGTGTGTGTGTGTGTGTGTGTGTGTGCATGCAATGCATGTGTGTGTGTGTGTGTGTGTGTGTGTGTGTGCGTGTGTGTGCGCTGTGTGTGTGTGTGTGTGTGTGTGTGTGTGTGTGTGTGTGTGTGTGTGTGTGTGTGTGTGTGTAAGTGTGCAGAAGATCATTGATAGGAATGTATAGACAAATGTCAGCAGTCAGGTACCTGCCTAAGAACATATGTAGAGTTCACACACACACACACACACACACACACACACACCCTTAACAAGCGCTCACAGTAGCATTTGGGCTAAGATACTGATAGATAAACTCAGACAGTGTCACTGAAATTGGAGGACAGTGCCCGTGTGTATTCCTCTTGATACCAATGCTATACCGCATATTTATTTATATACATATAGATAGATGTGCATGTGAGTGTGTGTGTGTGTGTATATATATATCTATATATATCTATACATATATATATATATATATATATATATATATATATATATATATATATATATATATATATATATATATATATATATTGGTCTACCTGAAAACAGCAAAATCTCTAAACGCTGATGACGAGATCACCGACACCGGAAGATCGACAACGGAGAAGACCGACAGTTGAGAATCCCGGCGCTGAGAACACCGACATGTAAAGGTAAGTGTGCGATAGGGATGGACGTTAGGGTCAGGGTGTGGGTAAGGTAAGTGTGTGATAGTGACGGATGTTAGGGTAGAGTGCAGGTCAAGTAAGTGTGCGATAGTGACGGACTTTAGGTTTAGGGGCGGGTTAAGTGAGTTAGGGTTAGGGTGCGGGTAAGGTAAGTGTGCGATAGTGACAGAGTTAAGGGTTAGGGGCGGATTAAGTGAGTTAAGGTTAGGGTGTGGGTAAGGTAAGTGTGCGATAGTGACAGAGTTAAGGGTTAGGGGCGGATTAAGTGAGTTAAGGTTAGGGTGCGGGTAAGGTAAGTGTGCGATAGTGACGGTCCTTAGGGTTAGGGTTTGGGTTAAGGCTAGTGCATAGATAGTTGTGTATGTAAGGTTTAGTGTACGTTTGTAGGTTTTTGGTGTGCTTGTGTTGTGTGTGTGTTTTTCGGGAAAGGTATTTGTTTTGTTGATTGTCGGATTGTGGTTTGTCGGGCATGTGAAGTTTCGTGTTTTTGAACTTTCTTTTTTTTCGGTTTTGTCGTGTCGGTTATTTCATTGTCGGTGTTTTGGCATGTCGGTGTTATCAGGTAGACCCATATATATATATATATATATATATATATATATATATATATATATATATATATATATATATACATATATATGTTTTTATATATGTATATATGATTCTATTACACTTCATTGCCAAGAAAAAACAGTAAGGTTAGAGGAAGATGAGGCTCAACAATTAACAGCTAAGACAAGAGGAAGCAAGATAAAAATGATAGAGTACAATCAATCTGCAGGAAAGTCTCCAGGGATAGATGGCATTCCTGTGGAAGTTTGGAAGCCAGGAGGGAAGAAAGTGATAAAGATCTGGAAGATTTTATTTAATAGCATTTACAAGGAGGGAAGCACCAACATCCTAGAAGAAAGCTATGGCGGCTGAAATACCTAAAGATGGTAAAGACCCATAAGAGCCAGCTTCATATAGGCCAATTTCAATCTTAAACCATGATTATAAAGTGCTTATGTCTACAGCAGATAAAAGAATGGGAAAGGTGTTGCCAAAATTGATAAATATGGATCAATGTGATTTTGTGGAGGGAAGGCAAACATTTGATAACATTAATAGAATAATGATGACCCACAAGGAATCATAATGTAAGAAAATATTGCCATTATTTGTGGGTCTTAATGCAGAGAAATCATTTGGCAGTGTAAGAGATGGGATTTTATGAGTAAGCAATGGAAGCATTTGCATTCCCTAATATGAAATAAAGATAATCAGAAGGATATATGAGGGATAAGAGGCAAAAATCAGAGTAGGAGGATTCCTGTCTGATAAGTTGTGTCTGACCTGAGGAAGCAGGCAGGGGTGTCATCCTTCTCCTTTGTTATTTTCATTATATTTAGAGCCATAAACAAAGAAAATACGGGAGTCTGAAATTCAAGAATATAATTAGTATGGTAATCAAGAAAAGTTGGCTGTATTTGCATTTGATATTATTTTCTACTTAATAAAACTTGAAAAGGACATCACAATGTTGTGGAACATTCTGAGGCAGTTTCAGGTTTTTTTCAGGATACAACATTAATGCAGACAAAACAATGGCTATAGCTGTAAAAGGTGTACCCACAGAAGAATTGGTTCAGCAATATCCATATTTATGGGGACATGATAAAATGAATTATTTACCAAATTAAGCCAATATAAAAATGGAGAAAGGAGATTCTGTCGATAGGGAGGACTGCAAGTATGGGTACAGAGAATAGACAAGAGGGAGCTGGTATTCACTGGAGAAAATTGGCAAAGGAACCAAGGTATTGGAAGCAAATACGTGGACAGGGAAATAGAATGGGAAGAGGCCAAGAAGACATACGGACTGCAGACTAGAGACTCACTTCCATATCAGGGACTGATATCATAGTACAGGCAAAAAGAAAGGAATAGGAGAATCTTAAGTGAAAGATCTGCTCTGGTAGAATTTTTAGCTGAATTTAGAGCAGAAGCTGCAGTTAAAAAAGGATAATTATTAGGGCAGATAAAGCATTAGATGATAACTATAGGAATCAATCAAAGGAGGTTAGAAAAGGTTGGGAAGACAGATTGGATAAGCAATTAACAAAGAAATAACAAACTTATGTATGGCTCCCAAATATGGAACAAAGTCTATAAGATTTAAGATTTTTGCTTGGAAGTGTTTGCATAGGTATTTTTAATACCCCAAGCAGACATCAAAGAATTTTTCTTCAGATAGATTGTAAATGTTGGAGATGTGATGGGGAAGAAATATAGCTGGGAAAGATATAGTTGGCAACATACTTTTTGGGAGTGTAATGAGTTGGCAGTCTTTAATTCCCTGCAGACTACTCTGTAAGAAATACTAAGTGAGCAAATACGTATAAGTAAATTTAAATATGGTGGCTGCCAAAAATAACAATTATCAGAAAATGGAACGCTAAGTCTAAACCAGCTGTACCTGAAGTAGTGCTTATTGTAACACAGATAAAACAATTGGAAGTGGGATCATTAGAAAAGCGTAGGAGCAAAGTACATAGAAAAAAATACAAACTGTGGGAACAATATATGCAGAATAATGTTTTGGAAGAGGTTTAGGGGAAGGCAGGAATTAAGCAATTCATGTAATGTTAGATTGATGATAATTGAGTAAAAGCTTGTGTGTGATGTATAATGTTTGTATCTGTAAACTTGTTAACATGGTTTATTTTCTTTTATATAAATGTGTGCTTGCCAATGTCCTGAGTGATAATTCAGTCTTCTTCTTTTGGTTTTTCCTGGTTAGAGGTCGCCACAGCAGAACATAGGTCCGCAGAACGATTGGCAGTGGAGTTTTAAGGTGTCGAGTTGCCAGCCCAGCACCCAACCTTCCACAGAATATACACACACATGCGCACACTCACACCTAAGGCCAATTTAGAGTGTCCAATCCACCTACAGCATGTCTTTGGGAAGGTGTTAAAAAAAGCTAAAAAACAGTGCTTCACTTAATCTAAAGCTCAATTCATCAACACCGCATTTCATGAAAACACATTTGACTGAAAATTTTATTCACACTCATACTTTAAAAGCTTTATTTGCAGGGGGACAAGCCAACCCCACACTCCCCTTATAGGGGGCTACACTTCACACCCCCTTAACATAAATATTCTAAGCCCATAGTCCCAAAAAAGCTGAAAAAAAGAATGCTCCTCATGCACTCAGTCACTGAAGGGTGCATACTTAAACTTCTAGCGATAGTGGCACAACATAACTGAGAGAATTATCACAATAAAAATACTCATCAACACTAATTTCCATTATAATTGCTATCTTCAAAAACAATACTAGCAGACATTTTCTACACAGTTACACATTTTCAATTACGTCAGTTACATGAACTTTGATAAAATATAGTGTCGACAAAAACAGTGTTAGATAAAATGAACAGATCTCCTATATACAGTAAAGCATGAGATAATATCATATGCAGAGGCAGAGGCATAGCTACGACATAACAAAGGGAATGATTGCCACAGGCACAAGGTGTCATGGAGGTTTGAGCAGCCAATGGGGCATTAGTGCAGTATTGGCAGTGTCAGTATATATCTATATATCTCTATATATGTATCTATATATATATAGATGTATATATATATATATATATATATATATATATATATATATATATATATATATATATATATATATATATATATATATATATATATATATATATATATATATGGATCTACTTCATTTGCCCTAACTTCTGATTGCCCGACACCCATTTGCCCAACCCCATTTGACGGAAATCTCATTTGACCGAAAATTCATTTGACCGACACTTCATTTGACCGACAAGTATTATTGGCAAGTAAATGGGATATGCCCCCTTCCCCCACTGTAGTGCGACCCTGGAGTTAGAATATATAGTTAGGGGGGGTGTGGGGGTACAGCCCCCTACTTACTTTGTTTTACTAAGCAATATTAAAGCAAAACTAATCAATATAATATGTAATTAACTGGGGGGCTTCGCCCCCCACACCCCCATTGTGGGAGCTGTGCCCCCACACCCCCTAACTATATATTCTAACTCCAGGGTCACACTACAGTGGGGAAGGGGGCATATCCCATTTACTTGCCAATAATACTTGTCGGTCAAATGAAGTGGCGGTCAATTGAATTTTCGGTCAAATGAAATTTCAGTCATTTGCTGTCGGGCAAATGGGTTTCCGGCAATCGGAAGTTAGGGCAAATGAAGTAGACCCATATATATATATATATATATATATATATATATATATACAAAAGCACACACACACACACACACACACACATATATATATATATATATATATATATATATATATATATATATATATATATATGGGTCTACTTCAAAACATTTAAAACCCATAACATCTAATTTCATAACACGGAGACCAGAACATCTAAAACCCATAACATCAAATTTCATAACATCTAACACTACAAATTGCAATAAAATAACATCCCCTCCACATATAACAGGGCCAAACTACCAAACACACTTTTTACTCAGTTTCTGCAGGGGGGCATGCCCCCCACACCCCCCCGTAAATTAAATATACCAACTCCAAGATCACACTACAGTGGGAGAAAGTTAATTTCCTAACCCCACTGTATCAAGCCCCCTGTAGAAATGTAGTAAAAAGTGTGTTTGGTAGTTTGGTGTCGTTATATGTGGTTTGTAGTGTTAGATGTTATGAAATTCGATGTTATGGGTTTTAGATGTTCTGGTCTCAATGTTATAAAATTAGATGTTATGGGTTTTAGATGTTTTGAAGGGGATGCATATATATATATATATATATATATATATATATATATATATATATATATATATGGGTCTACTTTGATTCACTGAAAACTAATTTCACTGAATTTCAAAACACTCACACCAAATCGCTGAAAGCTCATATCACTAAAAACTCTTTTCACTGGATCACATTTCACTGAATGTAAGTACTGTTGGGCAAATCAAACATATATGCCCTTTTGCCCACTGTAGTGTGATCCTGGAGTTAGTATATATAGTTAGGGGGTTAGCCCCTCACCTACTTTTGGTTTTATATTGTTAACTTTCAGTGAAATGAGATTCATAAATATAAAAGCTAAGTAGGTGAAGGCTATGCCCCCAACACCTTCCAATCTGGGGAGCTCTGCCACCCACCCCCCAACTCTTTATACTAACTCTAGGATCGCACTACAGTGTGGAAAAGGGGATATACATTTTTATTTGCCCAACAGTACTTACATTCAGTAAAATGTGATTTAGTGAAATTAGTTTTCAGTGATTTGAGCTTTTAGCGATTTTTTTGAGGGTGAAGTGAAATTCAGCGAAATGAGTTTTCAATGAATCAAAGTAGACCCATATGTATAAATATATATATATATATATATATATATATATATATATATATATATATATATATATATATATATATATATATATATATATATATATATATATATATATATATATATTTGGATCTACTTCAGAAGCTCAAAGTTTCAAAATTCAAACTGCAAATGGTTGAGACCATAAGACCAAAGTTTTGAAACTTTGAAATTGTAATAAAAAAATAAAAACAAAACATTTTTTTACATTTTCCTCAGACCCCCTGCTAAATAAATATACCAACTCCAAGATTACACTACAAATGTTAAATTGGTACAAATGGTAAATTTTCTGCTCTGCGCTGTACGACAATCCCCATTCAAAATGTTCAAAGTTTCAAAACTTTGATCTTATGGTTTCGACCATTTGCAGTTCAAAGTTTTGAAACTTTGAGCTTGTGAAGGGAATCCATATGTGTGTGTGTGTGTGTGTGTGTGTGTGTGTGTGTGTGTATATATATATATATATATATATATATATATATATATATATATATATAAAATATGGGTCTACTTTGTTTTGTTGAATCTCATTTCACTAAATTTCATTTTACCCCAACCACTTCACTGAAAACTCAAATTACTGAAAACTCATTTCACTGAATCTCATTTCACTGAAATGCAGTTAGTATATATGGCACTGTGTAGAGTACTGTAAGGCAAGTAAAAGGTATATGCCCTTTTCCCCACTGTAGCGTGATCCTGGAGTTAGTATATATAGTTAGGGGGGGATGTGGGGGGCACAGTTAGAGTACATATTGTCTTCTGGAGAGAGTTAGTCATTGGTGTTGCAACTATGCATGTCTATTGTTTAAAATGTATTGTTTTGAAGTGCCCCCCAACTTTATGTACTAACTCCAGGATCGCACTACAGTAGGGAAAAGGGCATATACCTTTTACTTGCCTTACAGTACTCTGCACAGTGCCAGATATACTAAGTTTAGTTCAGTTTAATGAGATTACTTGCTGATAAATGGATTATTTATTTGCGTTACATAGATGATTTGTGTTTTTATGGACAGGTGATGAAATAGTAATTCATGACTTTATGGACTACATTAACAACACCACAGAGTTTTTGATATTTACTTACACATATTTTAGGGACAATATTAATTATTTAGATGTCACTATCAGAAAGGAGAACAACTGCTTTGTAAGTAATTTATTTAGAAAGCCAACTTATAGTAACAGCTTACTGCATTACAACAGCAGTCATCCTTTGCATGTAAAAAACAATTTGGTGAAAGAGCAGTTTATCAGATTAGTCCATATGGTTACGAAAGATAAAGATTTTTTGGATCAATGTCATGTACGTTTGGATATGTTTTCATCTCAAGACTACCCTTTAGAACTTTTGGACAATTCTTTAATGAAATAAGCATTAAAAAGAACAAGGTATGATCGTTCCAGTTTTGAATTATGGTAACTATTGTTTTGGTAAATAGTAACTATGAACAAACAATATCAACAGGTAACAAAGACTATATTTGTTCTTTTGTTACTAGGTTTAGTGTAGACCATCAATTTTTATCTTACATCTTAAATAAGAACTGGCATATTTTCCAGGGTTTCGATGGAATTATGGAAAAATTAGGCTCCAAACCTAGCATTGTTTTTAGAAAAGGGTATACGTTTAAACAACTGTTAGAAAAGAAAGGACAAAGTACCAAGAAAGAAAAGGCTATAGGAATGAAAAAATGTGGATTTTGTTCTCAATGTTCACTTATTAAACTAGTAAATAAGATCAAAATAAATAATAATTACATCAAAATAGGAGGAAAATTCACTTGTGATACTGTGGGTGTTGTTTATGCAGCTTTGTGTGAGTCTTGCTCTGGTTTTTATATTGGCAAGACCAAGAGAAAACTTAAAGAACAGATGTACGAGCATGCTAGAGACATCAAAAATAAAAACAAAAACAGTGCATTATATAGGCATATTGAGAATAATCCTTCACATTGTTTTAAATTTATAAATTTTTAAAGTAGAGCACTGTAAGGCAAGTAAAAGGTATATGCCCTTTTCCCTACTGTAGTGCGATCCTGGAGTTAGTACATAAAGTTGGGGGGCACTTCAAAACAATACATTTTAAACAATAGACATGCATAGTTACAACACCAATGACTAACTCTCTCCAGAAGACAATATGTACTCTAACAGTGCCTCCCACACCCCCCCCCCCAACTATATATACTAACTCCAGGATCACGCTACAGTGGGGAAAGTCCCACAGGACCCTAGAGGAGGACCTTGGGAAGACTTGTTAGATTTCAAAGAGTTATGTTGGCAGATTAGGTTGAATGCCTTATGTGTACCTGGGTTAAATGATGCTATCTCTTTAGCCAGTTTTTAAAAACTGCGCTCATACAGAGTGTAGTTACTATCATCATTTTAGTAAAGTAAGGCACAATGAATGTTGGTTTCAGCTTTATTTGCCGTTATTTAATATGCAGTAGTTTTGAGACACAATTTTTTGTTTTATGTCTTTAAGAGAATTCACCTTGTGTTTTTAAAATTTATCAGTTGGGTTTTTATTTGATTATTTTATCACGACTGATTGAATGAAAGTATTTAAGATTTATGTGGTTATTGATTCTAGTATTCTGAAGAAGTCTTTGTTATATTCTGATGAAAGCGCTAAATAAAGATGTGTTTTTGCACTCTTTGATTTTACTTTTTTGAGTGCTTATAGCAAGTTTGGTGATTCGTGGCTGCTATCATTTTTGTTTCAAAAATAACAGCCAACCACCTTACATGAATCTAACTATATATATATATATATATATATATATATATATATATATATATATATATATATCTATATATATATATATATATATATATATATATATAGATAGATATAGATATATGCATACATACACAGAGAAAGAGAGAGAGTGTCTGTGTGTGTGTGTGTGTGTGTGTGTGTGTGTGTGTGTGTGTGTGTGTGTGTGTGTGTGTGTGCACGTGATTGAATGGACAATGTACCAACACACAATAAATTGATGTCATAATGTCGAAGTCACAAGTATAAACACAGTCTGAGCATGATCCAAGCATTAACCCACAGTGGACTAAATGAATGGCAATTGTTTTTGCAGGGGTCAAGCCCCTTTGCTAATTATATTTATATATACCAACTCAGAGATTGCACAATTCCCAGGGAAAGAAAATATTCCCCTACCCGAAGACTGACGATCTTGGATGCCTGTTGATCACCTATCTGCATTGAATAAATGGTGTCAGTCTCCTGGGTGTTGACATTCTGTCATTTCTATAGGATGTCTGGCACCTATATGTATACATATAAATATATATATATATATATATATATATATATATATATATATATATAAATATTGTGGAATATTAAGCAGCTAACACAGAAGTCTTCATTCTAAAATCAGTTTAATTTCTGCCAGTAACCTTTAGTTATGTCAAGGATGGTTAGGAACCATTCTGTCATTTCATCTACGCTAAACATAGGATTACTATCAAACTTAGAAGTTTTCTGAAGACATTACCGAACCTAATAGTTCTGTCATTTTCTGAAGACATTGCAGAACCTAATTATTCTGTCTAGTTTAGGAACCAAACCTATCGACTATTCTAAGTCTCTTCAATAACCCAGAGTTGGAGTACTGTTTTTATCTGCTGTCAGACTGCCTTCTCTAAAATTCAGTGATCCTGTAGAGCTTCAGGTTTACTTTCTGCCAGGCTTGGTTTCTATGTGGTATGTGATTAAATTAGATTAACCAGGCAGTTCTGAGCTCTCTTTGCTCCATAGTAAGAACTTGTGTACCTCCTGTTTCTGGTATTTTGATAAAGTATCATTAATCAGGACATTGGGTATGGACAATACACCTTTTCCATTATCAGTTTCTCTACCTTCAGCTTACCATGGCTACCTCTGCTTCTTTCCAGAGCTTCAACACATGTACATCATATATTTGCTCAGTGTGTCTCCTTCCTATTTGACTTTATAATTCACATCACTTAAATTCTCTGTTATGACCCTGTGTTTCTAGCATAGAGCCAAACAGTCCACTTATGCTGTGCTGACGAGGTCATAAAAAGGCTGAAAAGTACATGTCCACAGCTAGTGGAGTTTGGCTTTACTGGCCTGAATCTAGTCATAAAGACTTACAAAGGAAAAAGGCATTGACATTCAGAAGCCATATAGCTGAAACACTTGATGTCTTTAAGGGGTCATTTGCATATATCCCATGGTCCTCTATTATAGGAGGCTTAAGGTATCACATAGTGAAAACTCTAGTTTGGCTAGATTTTTCTTGTATTCTTTGCTAATTGGTTTGCCTATGTCACCTTTTTACTTTTGGGTTTAGTTGTTAGTTGGGATATTTTGAAGACACCTTAATAGTTATGGGCATCATCTGGGTTTAATAACCCTGTGTTTCTATAGTATAGTTAAATATTCCAGTTATGCTGTACTAAGAAGATCATAAGAAGGCTGTAACATTGGTCTTATTGGCTTGAAGTATCCTTAAAGATTTAAAAAGGAAAATGAAAATAGTCATGAGCTTTCAGAACCCATATAGCTGAAACATTTAATGTCCTTAAGAGGTCATTTGCACATATCCCATGGGCTTCTGTTACAGCAGACAGTGAAAACTCTAGCTTGCCTACAGTTTTCTTGTAGTTTTTGCTAATGTCTCTGTTTCTTCAAAGATATAACCTTTTCCTAAAGCTCATCTTAATGAAGATTTTAATAATCATATACTAAGGAATCCTTGAAATGATTGAGGGAAACAAGACATCTGAGTTGCTAAGCCCATCTACAGACAAATCTATTGGCAACACATTCTAGATTGGTGATGTTATAATTTAGTTATCAATCTACAGGGAGCTGCCTTTATGTTGCTAGTAATACCTGCCAGTTAATAAACATGCACTTAGTTGTATGCTGGCATATTGTCAGTTTATTTCACATATCAGACCCCACAACAGATAGTATATTTTCTGATTTATAAACTAAAGAAAAGGTTCAAATGCTTAAGATAGAAAACTATATCTGAAATGTATTTAAATATAGACAGTACTATTCACTTTCTCTTTATGTGGAAAGAGAAATCCACCCTGGTTTTACCTGTCAATTATTAAGAGAAACTACTGTCAACATTAAAAAAGATCTAAAAGTGTTCAGGATGGAGATGTTGTAATTTTGCTTTTCATAGACCAGATAAAATACTGCAGATATATGGCTTCTTTCTTTAATAGTAACAGAAAAGCAACCAATAATCTGAGCACATATGTTATCTGCTGCATGTTTCATTACCTGTCTGTGCTATACGATAATTGTAGTATAACATTTTGACAAAAATGGTTTTGATCAAAATACTTTTGGAAGGTTATTTTAGACTGTAAAATGTATAGCATATGCTGTAATTTTTGTACTAATTATCAGAACAAACATTCTGAATAGTTCGGTCTGACTCATTGACAACAGTGGTCATAGACTAATACATTACAGAATATTAAAAAATACCATGAAATATTTTTGCTCTTTGTAATTGTTCTCTTTTATTACTTGCTCTGGTTTCAATAACAAGGCACAGTGATTAACAATTTTTGCTTAGAAACTATTGTCAGAGTTTATTTCTGATGCATTTCTTAGCAAGTAAATTAATCCCACATGAAAAAAAATAACTTTTCCTTTTCCCCTCCAGCCGTCTTGCAGGAAATGGTTTGACACACATCCCCAAGGGAGCCTTTTCTGGTCTTTTCAATCTTAAAGTTCTGTAAGTAAATCTTATGTTTTTTGATATACTTCCTATCTCAATTCATAAATTCCATGGGGATTTAATTAAGTTATTTTAGCATAAGTATTGGATTGACTCATTAATACACAATGTCATAATCACTATATGCTTATAAGAAAAGAAACAGCAGCACTGTTTGTTATTTCCTGAATATTTCCACATGCTATGTCTTCAGTCAAAAAAATTAAATGAAATGTTTTACTGCAGCTACAGCATAACTGTACTAGCCTTTCATTTTGTGTTCAGTTCATGTGATTCATTTTATAGTTCAGGTAAACTGGAAGTTGGGTATTTATAGAGTCTTAACTCTATATACTTACCATATTCTCATATTACTATAGAATTCACTAGTAACTCAACAAAGAATTTTATGTAAGCAGCTAACGCATTGTTTGTCAGACTGTCTTCATCAGACATATCATATTCAGTCCATTTTTCTAACATGTTTAAGGTTACATTTTTTAAATAAAGAAGTTTAGGATAAGGTATACATTTTCTGTGTACAAGTGTCCACAAACCTTAAAATGTTGCAGTTTTTTTATTTCTACTTTTTAGAATGATAAAATCTGATTTTTTTTCCCTTTCAAAAATAAAAGTCAGGTACACAGTCCTGTGGAAAACAATATAGGACAATGTTGAAACATAGCTTTGCCTTCACCTTCAGGAGTTTTCTACAGATCTCACAGAAAGCGATCTTGTGAGTGTACCAAAAGGAAAAAAAAAATTGAAGCCATCATAGCTGCTGATGTATGCTGAGCTAGACAACAGACACTGAGAGGTGTGTCACAAATGGAGAGCATTGTACAGTAAGATTGGGAATAGAGTAGAGGTAGGCACACAGCTAAACCATGGTTATATGTGCCAGCTGGATAATGTGTGTGTGTGTGTGTGTGTGTGTGTGTGTGTGTGTGTGTGTGTGTGTGTGTGTGTGTGTGTGTGTGTGTGTGTGTGTGTGTACGCGCATGTTTCTGTGTATGTGTATATGTGTGTGTGTGTAATGCGTGCACTTGTGTGTGTGTGTGTGTGTGTGTGTGTGTGTGTGTGTGTGTGTGTGTGTGTGTGTGTGTGTGTGCCAGTCTCAGAGTTAATATATATTTGAGTCACCTAGGTGTGGAAGACAAGGAGCAGAAGGGCATGGCTGCATATAATTGTTTATTTTTAGTGTTTTTGTTAAGCTACCACAATTCTATTACTGATTTTTTTTATGTGGCATATGATTAAAGTGCACTTCATCAATTGCCATGTACCCCTTGCCCATGTGTGAATGTGCATATATGTGTGTGTGTGTATATATGACAGAGAGTTAAACTGCTGAGTAACATGCCAGCCAACAGCACTAACCTGATATACAGATATGCACTTCTGCTAGGACAGTGCATAGTGGAGCTATTTCTCCTTGTGCTTGTAAGGTTACATCATGGATTGTGCTCTGAGGTGTGTTTATGGTCTGTAATCACACCTTAACACTGTGCTGTAGTGTTGTGACATTGTGATTTTAGTATGTGGTGATTTTTGAATTATCCATTCACATCCAAGCAAAAAGTCAAAATGGGTAGCATGTTTACCACAATGCTATTATTATATGTGTTTCTTAACTTCTTTCTTTTATTATTTATGTACCCCAGTAGTCACCAAAGGGGTAGGCATGCAATGAGCAAAATGAATATCTGTTACTCAAGCAAATGAAACAACCACCCCTCTGGTCTCTTGCATCCTAATGTCCTACACTGTGAGTCTGGTCTGCACTGAGGAGTAAATGTTGGAATATGCCCCATGAGTCATGCCACTTCTCAGCCTCTTACAAAGAGGTGAGCAGGTAGAGGTTTTGGCACCATTCCAAACTGGTTCACAGTTGTCTAAGCTGTTATTTGAACCTGTTTCTTTGGAGCTGCAGGTAGATATTCATGCACTAGCAGAACAACTGTTATGCTTACTTATCTCTTAAATTCTAGCCCCCCACACACACGCACACACATTTTCTTCTGTCATCCTATAGTGTAACCTTCCATAGTTGCAAAAAGAAAAAAAGAGCTAACAACAACTTTGAAAAGAATGTGACATACCTCTGTGACCATTCTGTGCTTCATGGTCAACTTCTTTGCACAAGGGAATTCTGAACAAAGCTAAAATAATGGGGGACAGATTTTAAGTAATTGTTCTTATAAACGTATAAGGTTGTTCAAATAACAGATTTTGTATTAGCATACATCTACTGAAGGCTGTGATCTGAGACTCAGATGTCTATCATAATTTAATAAATGTAATCCTCAATTATTTGCCAGAAAAAAAATGTTAGGAAATCATTTGAAATGTCTGGATCCCCTAGAGCAAGTCCCGAAATGTAGAGGCTGAATGGCTAAAAGATCGGACTTACATACGCTAAGTCTACGATGCCCTTTCTCTGAATATTCCCTTTCCCCCTCAGTGTATTTCATAGGTTCATAGCTGTTTACTAGGTCAATGACAAGTTCTGGTACCCTTGATAAGTGTAAGCAGGGGCTTGGGAGATGAAGCATTGATAAGCTAGGGCCTGGGAGATGAACCATTTGCAGGCTGCCTGTGTTCATCAGAGAATGTAAGTGCCAAACCAGGGATGAATTTCCTATTCCCTATCCAATTTTTCAAGTTACACTTGAATTGAGCTAGGAAGGAATACATACCTGTCTCTTCAGCAGGTCCTATTTATATCACAGGCAAGATTTATTTAGAAGGGGTAATTCTGGTGATGTTTGTTTTGTGGATATGCAGGAGGTTCATCTGAGTATAGTCTGGCAGTGACTTGTATGCCAGGCATAGATCTCCCCTCAACAGCATGTAGGAGACAGAATACAGGACAGGGATAGGGCCTTGAGGAGGTCTGTATAGGACATGTTACTTACACCCTGTATTGTTTTATTGAGGAACCTCTGTGGATATTCCAATTGCTGGATATTCCTGGTTAGGTACATGCCAAAGGGGCCATTGTACACAATGATAGGTCTAGAAAATGCTGATTATAGTGTAACAATGACTTCCTTCTACCTAGATGCCATACCTTTGTTTATAAATTGAACAACAATGAATGATTTCCTCACTACTGTAGACACATGATGGTCAAAGTTTAGATTAATGTCTATGTGTGTCCCCAAGTCCCTGACAGCTGGGTCAACTTTATGGTGTGTGTTATTAATGTGATAGTTGCCAGGAGTGGATGACTTCCTGAAGGATACTGTTGTGTATTTCTTGGCATTTGTTTTAGTGCATGGCTCTGACACCAGTTATTTGTCTGTGTCAGCCCCTTCCTGGAGAACATTTGTGTCAGTGGGATATTCAATGACAGCTCCTAATTTGCAATAATCTGCAGATTTAGTAAGCCAGAGGCCATTGACATCAGCCTTGACTTCAGAGAACTAAATGCCAAAAAAATGGTCCCAGAACCTACTCTGAGGGACTCCACTTGTGAATGGCCTCTATGTGGAGGTGGACTCTCCAGTTCTAACTTCCAGGGTCCTGTCTGTGAGCCAACTGTCTATCTCCTGGGTGACCTAAGGGTATGTATCTAACCTTTTGAGTTTTCCAATGCCAGAGTGGCATTGCCATGGCCAAGTCAAGGTAGACAGTGTGAACCATTTTGCTCTCATCCATTGCTTTGATGACCTTCTCAAAGAAGTCCATCAGGTTCATTAGGCTTGACCTGCTCTTGACTAAACCAAATTGCGTTGGGTCCAGTATCTGGAGGTTTCCTATGACATTATTGATCATTTCCATGATAATTCTTTCTATGGATTTGGATATAAGACTAGGTCTGTAGTTCCCAGGGTAAATGGCCCACCATTGTGCAAAGGGTCAACTGTTGCTGTTCTACATTCGTGATGCACAAACCCTGTTTGGAGGCTACAGTTGAGTAGGAATTCCAGAAAGCCTGATAGGTCATGTTTCGTACTATTTAGAAGGCATTCTGGGATATTGTCTGCACCCATTCATGCAGTGTTCTTGGCCTTAGAGAGAGCATTAAGGACCTGTTCCCTAGTGATAGCAGGGGAAGTTATATTTGATGGTATTTCCTGAGGGAAGGTTGAGGGGGAAGGAGGGCTAAAGTCAGAGCTGAATTTGTTGGCCAGTAGGTTTTCTATATATTGTGCCTCAGTATAGGTGGCTCCATTAACAATGAGCACTGCACACAATTGTGTATTGCCTTTGAGGTTGCAGACTAAACTAAAGAATGCCTTTTGTCCTTGGCCTGGGAGGCCAAATGTACCTCAAATTTGGCTTTGGTAGACTTTATTTGTCCTCTGAGTTCTTTGTTTAGTTTGATGAGAGTGCTTTTATCCGGCTTGGTGCTGTAACTCCTAATTCTTGCCATGGTTTTCTTCCTTCTGTTATGCAGCCTATTAGTGATGTAATTCCATCAGGGTGACTTGTTTTTTAAGTTAGTTATGTACTTCTTCCTGGTGGGTCCAGCTGCTTCTATGCAGCTATCAATATAGTTGTATACAGCTTCTGTGAACAGTTCTGTGTAGGTAGCAGTGTTCTCAAGGTTTATGGAGGCTCAAAACCTTGCCAGATTATCACTTAATAGTAGGAAGTAGTAGTTCCTGAATATTCCAGGGTTAGCTGGGGTTCCATTTTTTAGTTTTACTTCAAAGGAGGCCATTTTGTGGTCTGACCTTACCAGAGAAAACATTACACTAGGGGGGTGTACAGCACTCTCCCATATTATTGAGCAACAGATCCAGTATGGTTGCACCTGTGGTTGGTTTACTGGCAATCTGGTCCAGGGAGTTTGTGTTTATAAACTCCAGGAATGTATGTGCCTGTACATTTGGTGTCATATATGATTCCCAGATAACAGTGGGATAATTAAAGTTGCCCATGAATGTGGCATTAAGCTGAATGGTGAGTGTTTCCAGTAAGTTTAAATACATATTATGGTTTTCCTGGGTCTCATAGAGGGGCACCTATAGCTTGCAAGGAAGTGGTATGGGATTTTTCCTATGGTGATTTAAATACAGAGAAGTTCAAGTGCATTGTCCTGTTTGACCAGCTTTGAGGTATATTTATTTTTGATATAAATTCAGACACCTTCACCTTTAGTCCCTGTCTGTGTAATAGCTGGTCTAAAGGTGTGGAAGGCATTATAGCCTTGCACTGTTGGTGTGCTGTCTGTAGCTTTAAACCATGTTTCAGTGACTGCACAGGCATTAACATTCTCTAGGGTAAAGAAAGCTTGTAGGGAGTGGAGTTTTTTGTTTAGATTCCTAGCTGAGCAGTATCTCAGAGTTGGTATATATAAGTTTGGGTGTGTGAGGGTGCAGGGGGGGCTTCCCCCTACAAAAAGAATTTTTAAGGGAAGTGTAATTTTTGAGATTCACTGTTTTCTGGGTTTTCAGTCTTTTTTTTAGTCCAACACGAGTGCCAGCATTTTAGTAGGAAGCCTAAATGTTCTAAGGAGCAGACCATAAATATGAGGTAAAAACCTGAACATTCTGTGAAATTCTGGACAGTTCAGAGATATATTTCACAGAAATGCATTTCCCATATATCTTACAATGTGCTTTTCTTCCTTTAGTAATGCTGTTTATACTTATATGCATAACCTTAATGTTAGTATTGACAATTTAAACAATTCTATAAAAAATAATTTGTTGTCTGACATAAAAATCGATGAGTATAGAGCTGTATTTTTAAGGGTTGACCGTTTGGCATGTGATTTAAGAGCTAAAAAGGTTAAGAAATTTATGAGGGACAAGTTACAATATGAAAATAGGACTGCCTACCCTGGTCCTCCCAGCTCCCATAATTTACATGAGTATAATAACCACCAGACTGTTTCCAACAGAGGGGAACCTGGGGACAATAGTGAGGAAGACGAACAGGGTTACATTAATTCAGCCCCTTTAGAACAACCGCCCCGAGGAAGTCTGAGCGACTGAGGAACCAGAGGGGGAACAACAATGCGAAGCCCAGGAACAACTACAATTACAGCTATGGGTCCAGCACATATCCCCACAGGGGGAGGGGGAGAGGTAGGCGGAGAGGCAACAACTGGTAGAATACCCAAACCTTCCTTGTAACATCATTACTAATTCCCTAGGTGATCTCAAAATTTACAATTATAGTCACCTTGAAGTCACAGATGCTTCGGCTAATTTATTTGAGAAAGGGCTCACATTTGTTCCCACTCAAAGAGCCAAGATTGATCAGGTTTTGATTCAAATTAAATCTTACACTAGGAAACTTATTTTTAATTTTTTATTTGGGAACAGCAGTATTTCATGGGGGGACGATGCCGGGGATGCCAGAAGGAGGCCAAGTACTTACAATCCCCCCTTACATCCTATAGTTAACATCTTTCAAAAATGATGTGAGGGTAAAATTAGAAAATATATTGCTAACTTTTCTAGCTGCCCCACTAATTTAAACACGGACGAATGGAAATTGTTGACAGATATTTCTAAAAATAAGATTGTCTGTGTAATGAAGCCTGATAAGGAAGGGGGCCTTGTGGTCATGAGTACAAACGACTATATTAGTAAAATGCTGTCAATATTATACACAGATGCATACAAAGAGATCTCAAAAAACGAGATGAATATTGCACTACACAAAATTCATTTGGTTTTGGAATACGATTTTATGAAAAATTTGTACCCCAGGACCCCTACCATTTTTGAGATACCGAAAATGCACAAGAGCCTGTTCGATCCCCATTAAGGCCAATCGTAGATGCTAAAGCCTCAAAAACCTTTTTTATTGCTAGATTTCTTGACCAACAGATGAAAAGTGTTCTAGACAGGTACCCTTATTTATTAAAAGACTCTTCGGACTTTTTGGCCAATTTCACTGACAGTTTATACATTGAAGACACCATTTTTGTAACAACTGATGTAAAGGACCTTTTTCTGTAATTCCCCATGACATTGGAATTGAGTGTTTTTTTGAGTTTTTATATCTATACTCTGGTTTTGGACACACTAAATGTTTAAACACTCAGACGTTTAATGGAAGTTGTCTTGGAAAACAATTTTATTAGTTTCGAAAGTCAGTTATTTAGACAAAAAAATGGAGTGGCAATGGGCGCGGCATGCACAACCAGTCTTTGCCAACATGGTAATGACTTTTTGGGAAACTAACATAATTTTTAGATTTGAGTTTGCAAATTCTTGGTCTTTGTGTAAGTGCTTCCTTGATGACATCATTCTTTTCTAGAGAGATACCATAGATAGATTAGATCAATTTTTTTTATTTGATTAACGGGTCCACTGAATTTTTGAGATTTACTATAAAAATCAATTTTGATTGTGTGAACTTCCTGGATGTTTCTCTTAAGAAAAATAAAGTGGCCCCAAAATTTGAATCAACACTTTACAGGAAACCCACTTACTCCAACTGCCTTTTACACTTTGATAGCTGGCACCCCCTTCACCAAAAGAAGGCATTAGTTAAGGGTCAGTGTGTAAGACTGGCCCAAATTGTCAGTGACGACACATGTTTTAAGGATGAATGCACAAAATTAGGGCAAATCCTTTCTAGAAGGGGGTAGCGATTGTCTCTCTCTGATTTTTGTGGACGTTGAGAGAAAGAGAGCTTGTTACCCCTTTTAGGGTCACACAATAGTTAGATGGGAGGAGGGACAGTAGGTCACCAGAAAGAAATCAACTATAATAAAGCCATCGTTCTTCCATTCAGTATTCATTTTAATGGTATACATGATATTATATGAAAGAACGGGTCTATATCACATAGTCGAAGTTCATAACTACGAACACCTAATGGTCGAACCATTATGTCCGAAGTTACAGAGCTTCGACAATGTAAAAAAAAAAAAATAACGGACAACAAAATAAATTGTTGTAAGCAGGGGGGCAAGCCCCCCTGTACCCCTCACACTCCTCATTACTTAAATATACCAACTCCGAGATCGCACCACATTGAAGTGAATGGAATCCTCCGCTAATGGAGATTTCCATTCAGGCACTTGAACTTTTACAAATTCGAACGTATGGTCTCGACCATATGTGGTTCGAATTTGTAAAAGTTCAACTATGCGATAGGAACCCCAAAGAACTGGGCTATATTTGGTGTTGAACAAGAATTTATTGAAAAAGTGGGTGAAAATATACCAGAAAGATGTGTGTTTTAAATCAATGATGGAAAGAATACTGAATGAAGCGACAGAGGGAAGGGTGATTAAATGTGGCCACTGTTCCCAATGTAAGAACATTTTAGAAGGGTCCGAGGTTTATAGTGATGGATTTGGCAACTTAAAATTGACAATGAGATACTATTATGACAGTAAAGGTGTGATTTATGTAGCTAAATGTCAACAATGTAAAGCATTTTATATTGGTAAAACTGTTAGACAACTTAGGAACAGAATCTACCAACATGTATATGATATTGGTAAAAAAGATGAACATAATGCTTTGTATAAGCATATTAAGAATTTTCCAACACATTCTTTCAAATTCAGTGTCATTGACAGTGTCAGACAGGGACCAAGGGGTGGACTAGTTGATTTGTACCTTGAATGTAAAGAACTACAATGGCGGTTAAGATGTAATGCAGGGAATACACCTGGTTTAAATGAGTTCATTTCTATAGCAAGTTATTTGAAATTGAAATCTATGTTTGCTATTTAAACTGTTTTTATAAAAAAATATACGTTTTGGTGATTGCTATCATGTTTTTAATGGTTTTTAATGTTCAAACAAACTGTGACCTTGTATGTATTTTAGACATACTTTAAGGAAATGGGACCTTTAAGAGTTTTACTGGTCTCAATTAAAATAGTAGTCAGGTGTTTTTTCACTGCTATAAAAGCTGGCATTGTTTTAATCTTGTCATTCTGAAGAAGTCAATCACTTGATGGATGAAAGCACTAAATGTGGAAATACACGTGTGTGCCTTTTGCTTAAGGTGCTATCCTTTGTGTTTTTTAAGTTATTTTTTAGACTTTGTTCATACTTATATGCATACATACATCTTCTTTTTCTTTCGGCTGTTCCCATTAGGGGTCGCCACAGAGGATCATCTGTTTCCATTTCTTCCCGTCCTCTGCATCTTGCTCTGTCACACCAACCACCTGTATGTCCACTCTCACCACATCCATAAACCTTATCTTAGGCCTTGCCCTTTTCCTGTTACCTAGTAGCTTCATCCTTAGCATCCTTTTCCCAATATATTCTGCATCCCTCCTCAGTACATGTCCAAACCAATGCAATCTTGCCTCTCTGGCTTTGTCTCCAAGCCGTCCAACCTCGGCTGACCCTCTAATATACTCATCCCTAATCCTGTCTACCCTGTTCACACCCAGTGCAAATCTTAACATCTTTAACCCTGCCACATCCAGCTCTGACTCCTGCCTTTTTGTCAATGTCACTGTCTCCAACCCATATAACATAGCTGGTCTCACTACCCACTTGTAGTCCTTCCCTTTCACTCTTACTGGTACTCATCTGTCACAAATCACTCCTGACACTCTTCTCCATGCACTCCACCCTGCCTGTACTCTCTTCTTCACCTCTCTTCCACACTCGCCATTACTCTGAACTGTTGATCCCAAGTATTTAAACTCATCCACCTTCGCCACCTCTACTCCTTGCATCCTCACCATTCCTCTATCCTCCCACTCATTCACACACATATATTCTGTCTTAGTCCTGCTGACCTTCATTCCTCTCCTCTCTAGAGCATATCTCCATTTCTCCAGGGTCTCCTCAACCTGTTCCCTATTCTCGCTACATATCACAATGTCATCTGCAAATTTCATAGTCCACGGGGACTCCTGTCTGATCTCCTCTGTCAACCTGTCCATCACCACTGCAAATAAGAAAGGGCTCAGAGCTGATCCTTCATATAATCCCACCTCCACCTTAAACGCATCTGTCACTCCCACTGCAGATCTCACCACTGTCACACTACCCTTGTACATATCCTGTACCATTCTTACATACTTCTCTGCACTCCCGACTTCCTCATACAATACCACAACTCCTCTCTAGGCACCCTGTCATATGCTTTCGCTAAGTCCACAAAGACACAATGCAACTCCTTCTGACCTCTGTACTTCTCCATCAACACTCTCAGAGCAAACATTGCATCTGTAGTGTTCTTTCCTGGCATGAAACCATACTGCTGATCACTAATCATCACCTCCCTTCTTAACCTAGCTTCTACTACTCTTTCCCATAATTTCATGCTGTGACTGATCAGTTTTATCCCATCTGTAGTTACTATAGCTCTGCACATCACCCTTATTCTTAGAAATTGGTAATGAATGCAAATATTTAAGGAAGGCATTAGTGCCCTTCTAGCCTGCCAATATCTGAAAATAATTATCCCCATAATAAGTGTGAGAACTTTTCTTCAAAATAACTGTAATTGAACTAGTGCTTGATAACACAGATTGTTATTTTTAATGGAACTGTACTTGTTGAGGATTTGGAGATCCCCTCCACTAGCTTGCTTTTAAAATCATGCTGCCTACTCCCGAACATCATCTTCTTAATATGACCACAGTAAGTACGGGCATGTATTATGTATTATGAATGGAAGAAAACCAAAGCAAACAGTGCATATTTTGCACAGCTGAAATACTTTTTGATTAAAAAAGTGCTAGAAAAGAACAAGCAAAATGATGGCTACATATGGAGTCCCCTACTCCCAGAGGCTCCCTCCTAACTAATATAATCAACTGTGAAATAACCACAGCTTGGAGAAAGAAATGAATCCACTCACTGTGGCAACCCCATAGTTCACACAATATTTGAAGACATAACATTTTCAGTACAATTTATAGTACTAACTCTAACCACTATAAAATTTCTAGATTCTTAAGCAACAATTCACATTTGGGTGTAGTTATGCAAGGTTTACACTTGGCTAATGTGGTCTTTTCTAGGTTAGCCATAATTAAGTCTGGGAATTCAGTGCTCGTTCTACCAGCATAAATAGTTGTGTCAGATATAGTCTGCTTGAGAGAAAGCATGACAAAGCACTAACATCTTGTGTCAGTTTAATACTGCTCTGCATTATTTCATAAAAAATAACATACCATTTAGTCTAATACCAGGCAAATTTTCTATCCAATGGTTTTGGAGAGTGGAGTATTTAAAGAAGTTTTCAACTCCCCATATGCATTCTATTTGGTATTATACCTTTTCATAGTGGTATCCCACTGGGTATCTAGATTACCACTGGCATGCATACTGCTTCAGTAGGAATTCTGATCTAAGCAATGCTCTGATCCAATTTGTAGCATCTTAGGAAAGTGGTTCTGTACTTAGCAGGTCCAGTACAACAAGATGAGAGCAGAAACTGCAAAGTAACATGTGACCACAGAGGAAGAGCTGAAGAAGGAATGTTAATGCAAGAAACAAGTCAGGTATTCCTTATTATTGATTTATGCTTCAGCTATTTTACGAATAAACCATTAATAATTATTTCATTATACACTATCACCCAGAAGTTACTACTCTGAGTATGACTTCATATTCCCCCTGTCTATTGTATTGAACTAAAATAATACATACACCTTGACCAGAAACAAGATCTATGAAGTAAGTTATGGGTAGATGAATGTTCAGAACGTGCACAAGCCGAATAACATAATGCAAAATATGTTTAAGTCCATGAAAGAAGATTATATTTAAAAAATATAACTGCAAAGTCTTAATACATAAAATGGTATGTATGAACATGTGTACTAATATGGATACTCTGTTCAAGATGAATTTCTAAACAGTTTAAATACAATGCCAAATTTAAGAAGCAACTTTTTTGATGTGGTGTTGGTCTAACAATATCTTAAAGAATTACTGAAAAACTCCCTAAATCCCCAAATCTTATTGTTACTGATACAGAAGTACGTAAAGATCACATTGGACTCTACTCTTTTATTGGCCAAGGTTACTGACAATATTATTAGCAAAACACTCTACCAATTAAAACAATGCTATAGATTTTCACCCCATCTCACCCCCACTGGGTGATAGTGTATAATGAAATAATTATTAATGGTTTATTGGTAAAATAGCTGAAGCATAAATAAATAATAAGGAATACCTGGTGGGAGGATGGCATAATGGTTAAGGTGTTTACCTTACGAACACAAGGTCCAGGGTTTGATTCTCACATGGGGCCTAATTGGCTAGGCTTGAAATGGCCCACAAGGGTAGTTAGCCTAGTACTAATCTATGAACCTATGAACCTACAGCTTATAATGCTTTGCTTAAAAATGTGCTTATCCCAAAAATTGAATATGGGTATCCCACTGTGTACCTAGATTGTAGCTGAAACACAAAAACTATGCAGATGTGTTCTTCTTGCAGAACCCCAAACTCATCACTGCCATCTTCTACAACAATGTACCTGGCTACCTATATGTGACAGAGCCACATTTCTTCTTAGCTATCAAATCTACAAGATGTTAAAATGTGACACTGTCCCCCACTCATGAAAAATTTAGAAATCAAGGAGCCAAACTACACACATTGAGATAGCCAAGATGATAACATTACCCTCTCTAGACCTCATTTTAAAAACTCCACAGGAGAAAGAGCTATTTCTAAGCTAGACCTAGCTGTTTGGAATCAGTTACCTGCTAAAGTTAGTTCTGCATTGTTAATTTTGTATACCCCAGATATGTCTCTCTCCTGAAACAGTCCAAGGTTTTTAGAAGACTGACAAAATACTACTGCATCTGTGACACTGCATGCATACAGAGCAGAAGCTTTTAAACATTGTCTCATCTTTAATGGTGTTCTTATCATTTTATAACTTTGTATACATCCTACTAACAGATTTACTGATGTTGTTTAACTGTCTAGAGGAGGTAAGTCGTCTATGACTATTTGTTAACAAAAGTTACCTTCCTGTTGTGCGAGTAGCCCACCACTTTACAGATCTTCTATATTATATATGTTTTGCATTGTTTCAACATCAGAAGAATTTATTTTCTATTGCATTACTCAGTGGCAACCTGTTCAGCAATTTTTCTAGCTGACAATGCCTTAATCAAACAATAACCATGAGCTTGTTGCTTATTCATTATCATGAAGGTACGAAAATGCTTGCATTTTTTTTTCATTTTAGATCACAGCCTCCACCACTGATCCTCAATCGCTTTCTTACTGACTAGTTTAGAATAAAGGTGGGGGACATCTGCAACAGCCAAGAAGATATTTTTTATCTATTTAAATGAAGGAAAACATTGAAGAGGGAAAGTTGTCTTACTCCCAGGACTGTGGCTGTGCACTGATGCTCTAAGTCTGTGCCTCATGGGTGGAACCAGTGAGCCTCTGGCCATCCCTCCTAATACTGTTGTAACATGCATGTTGGAGACCTCCCCCCATACCTCGGTTGGATGTTGCTATGGCAGCAGCAAAAACCTACACTCTCTCTTCTAAAGAAGGAGGAACAGGATAAGTCAATGAGTAGATGCTTTTCATTTTTGTGGCATCTGGCAGACAGGAAGGCAAGGGATTTGAGTTTAGTCACTACTGTGGATACTGTGAGATGAATACTCTGCAGAATGAGCCGTTATTCAATCAGCACCTGGATGAGCTATTATTCAATCAGCACCTGGATGTTTCTTGACTTAAAAGCTGTCTTGTGACATAAGACTAAGGAGATGTAGTTTAAATATTACTTGTGCGCCATTACCATACCTCTGAACTATACAGAGTTTTGCAGAATGTCTAGATTTTTGGCTCATATTTTTGGTCTGTTCCTCATAAAATCTGTCTTTTTCCTGAAAAATTACTGGGATGATCTGAGGATTGTGTTCACTAAATAATGACATACATTTGAGTTTCAGACTTCAAATCCTTCAGAAAATGTATGTTAAAACAAATCTTGTTATTCTAGCAACTTTCTAAGCTTATAAGAGTAATATTTAAAATATGTCCCTATTTTTGGGACTTTGTCCCCCCATTTTGTCAGACTTTGTCCAGATTTCTTGCACTGAAAGGTTGAGAGGTATGACCCATTACACAGTGATAGACTCATTTTAGTTTTTTGAGCCACTGTAGTTTACCTAACCTTCAGTTGTAAGCTCTAAAAGACTTCTCCTGGGTCAGGTGTTAGCTGTGTATGCTGACACAGTCATTTATTTTTTTATGTTTTGATTTTTTCATTTGTTAGTCAGTTTTTTGGCTAGTCTTAAGACCAGCTATAGCAACAACCAAAGGCACCAATAAACATTTACAAGCAAAGCTTACATAAAACATGAAGCATGTTGCCTAACAGTTAGTACATATAATAATGTAAATATATACATAACATTCACTATGTTTAAAACTGAGCTAATTAAAGTGACACTAGGAAAGAGATATGTATCAAACAATAAAGAAACTCTGCACTGCAAGGTTTCAAAACATAATAGTTAATTTATATTGCTGGTGAGAAAAAAATAAGATAACGATGAAGCTGGAGTCAGGAATGTAGTATGAGGTAAACATGTAGATTGAAGACAAGAGGATAGACAAGGATAGAGAGTATAAAGACTTAACTGAGGTCCTTGTAGTACCTACATCAAACCTTATCTTTTAAGTGGTTGTAGAGGAGTTGTCTGAAGAGATATATGGTAATCAGGTTTCTGATATCAGTAAGTACGAAATTCCACATGACTGCACCCCAGCCATGTTTTTACTCTATGTTTGTCTTGGATCATGATAGCATCATCTTTAATGTACAAGCAGAATCAGATTTAATCATAAGTAAATTATCATTCCTAGAATTTGGAAAAGGAAATTGTGAGACACAGAAAACAAGACAATTATTTAAAAAGACTGGAATATCTTCAATAATGACTCAGAAAATTCTAATTAAGAGCCTGTCAAGTGAGTTGTATTACATTATTAACATCAACATTCATGAACACATACCAGTAAGGTCGAAAATACAAGTAAAATCAAAAATGAAGCTATACAACAGAAAAAAAGCTTAGCTTTCAAAAATAGTCCTCTCCTAAAACTAAACATTGAGTAAATAAAGTTCAGACTACATTTTAATTTCTTGTCAAATCTCCTAGATCCAACTACAAACTCGAATTGATCTCAAACAAGGAAAGCAATAATAAATTGTTCTTTAATTACCTCAATAAAACTAAAATAAGTTGTGAATCTAATAAACAGTTAAGTGATCATAAAGACAAAGGAAGAAGACAGCATATTTACAGAAAGATTTATGCAAATTGCATTAGAAAAACATGTGAAAGTTCAACAGACAAGAAGCAGGGGAGACATCCCTTATATATTTATAATAACTGCGGACACAATTAAAATTTAAATGTCAAGTTCCATGGAATAGGACAGCATTCCTGATAGTTTCCTATACAGAATGGAAAACCCTAACTAAATCCCTATCAGCTATGTTAAGCAAAACATTAGCAAGTTGAAACATCACTGACGTCTCATGAGAGACTGAAGTGGTACCAATTCACAAACTGGGTCACAATTTTCAACACATCAACTTGACAAGCATTCATATTTTATCATTTAACTAATTGTTGAAAACAAATAAATCATTCTGTAATATATGTATGTGTGTATATATATATATATATATATATATATATATATATATATAAAGGCTAATGTTAAAAGTAACAGAAGTAAAGTAAGAGATAGGACTCACCATCAAATAAGCATAATAAATATGAAGCTTATATAATATTCATTACCACTGAGCCATAACAAAAACAAGGTAATGTGTCTATCTTTTTTGTAAAGGAAAACTCATCTAAGGAGAGGAGTACCAATTTTCCAGCATAAAATGTTTTGGAGTCATTGTGGCTAAAGCAGTTTCAAATTATAGTGTGTTATCATAATCATGGAATAAATAAAATAAGTAGCATTCTACGTTTTATATTATATATATGAACAGAAGTTGTAGCAGCTTTTCAGCTTCATCCCACTATTCTTTGACTTAAAGACATGACTACCAACAATGATAAAAAATCAGCATAATACTGATTACAATGCCAGCATGTAGGTTTGCCCATGTTGCACATTTTCCATAGTTTAGACATAGAATAACATATGCTGTGCAAAATGTGGCATTAAAGAGATGCATTTCTTACAGGTAGAGGTAATACAGACACTTTTTGAAGTTAAGTAACCATTCTGCATCATCCTTGTCATCAGAGAATCTTTGAGTCATAGTTTCCTGTGTAGCTTTGCCAGATATTTGACTTCTGAATATAATTTAATGAGATATTGTTGTACCAGGGCATGCTGGTTCTTTTTCCTAAGTCAAGATTAATACTTTAGTTTTTTTTATTCTGTTTGAGAAAAGGCTGAATAATTTGATTGTTAATTTATTTTTTTTGCATCTTATAACTGAAAGGCATGTAGAAAACATTTGCTAACTGGAACTGTAAGCTTTCAGCACTTGCTATAGTAAAACAGAAGAGTAATCAGTAGCTTTCTTGGTTAGACATGGTATATCAAAGTAAATCTAAAGCTTAATAATGTTGGAAAGATGTGGTTTGTAATATGAAAGTTAAGCAAAGTGAAAGAGGCAATGCAAACATAGCATCCTATAACAGTATAGAGTTCCATTAGAATGATTTTTTCTGTAATCTATACTAATAAAATGTCATATTGAATTCTTGACAGATTAATATAGTACTGGAAAACTGTCTAATCTAAGCTATTAGGGAATGAAAGCCCAATCTACAAGGATGATGAGGTAAGAGAAAGCCAAGGAATACGTGAAGAATGTACACATCAAAGAAATTTCATAAGCATTCTTCTTTAAATTAATTCTTAGAAGGATAAATTAATACATATAATAAATGGAATAATATTGGTGCTATAAACGAATGTTTTAATGCATTTACTGAAGCAAGTGATAAATAATTAAGATTAAATGCATTTAATCTAGTTTCTATTAAATCTTAAAAATATTATAAAACAGAGTACCTGAAAGGTGGACCTGGCAAGACTTTATAATGCTTAATCATTTTAAGTAGTTTGTTTGATACTAATATTTCTATAACATCTTATAGCACTGAACAAAAAGATAATATTTCAGATTTTTGATAACTGATTTTCTGTCCACAAATATTTTGTATAATAGACTATTTTTGTTTTATGATCCATATCGGTTGTCTGTTGTTGTCCAAGCCTTATGTAAGAATATCATACTGGCAAACCATTCAGTAAAACCTATAAGAAGACCCATTCATACTAGATTTTTCATTGTGTAATGTCTTAAACCTTCTGTAGTGGTTTGTCTGTTATCAAAATCATATCAAATCAACTACACAAGCTATAATTAGGGTCTATATTATATAATCGCATGGGAACAATGTCGAACACTCTAATGAGCGAAAATATAGAAACTTGAAATCCTTATTGTGGGGGGCTGTGCCCCCCACACCCCCCACTAAATATATATTCAAACTCAGAGATCATACTACAGTTAGGAAAGGGCAAATATCCTACTTTCAATGTACTGCTATCTCAATAATGAAACGTTGAGTTCTGGCATTTTCGCTCATTAGAACGTTTGACATTGTTCGCATGCGATTATATAATATAGACCCCCTATAATTATATGTTTTTGGTTAATTATTAGTATTCCATTCAATGCATAATACAAAACAAAATAAAATAGAAAAAACAGATTATACAAAATAAACAATGGTGCAGATTGGGGCAATTTTTAATTTTAATTTATGCAAAGCTATTATAATATAAATTATGTATCAACAGAATTTCTAAATGTCAACATTGTTACTTTTAAAATATTTGAAGTATAGATTTCAGTTTTCATAGACATCATACATCACTGTGCAATGTAGTGTGGAAGGTGGCAATGTGCAAGGAGAGGGTGATTCCAAGCCACAAGTAGCATAGCTGTGAAATAGTAAAAATAGCACAATATACACTGTTTATAAATGAGCAAATAACAGTGGAAATAGGGTTCCCTGTAAAACATGGATTCCAATTATGTAAGCAATGCCACAAAACATGGCAGAGTGATTTGAAGATTGGTGCAAAGTCCCATAGCATTCAGGTTCTACTATGAGTTGTCAGCTTTCTAAAAATTGAGGAGCTGAAAGGATAGAAAACATGTCCAAAACTAAGAAGGAAAATAAAATGTTAAAGTAAATTCGGCTGTATATTATGGTTGCCATCAATGATCACATTTCCCTTGTGGACGACAAAATGCTCATGCACTCTACCACTGTAAGTCAGTGTGAATCTCTTACCATGGATCTGCGTGTACCAAATATGCATCCCACTCTGGAAGGATGTCACAAAAAGCATAATGAACATTATCAGTGCACCTAGTTGATAGGGTTGCCACTTATCTCTCTTTCTGCAGTTCTGTCCTGTGTGTGGGGGGAGGGCTTGAAAATGTTAAGTGTGTTGATACTTTACAAGAAAAAAATATTTACTGACTTTTCTCTAAATCTCACAGAAATCTTTGATACTACATTTAAGTTATCTTAACATATAAACTATTATAAATAACTGACTTTTAAAGCTTAGCATTTCAATACTGTGTTGCTGCTTATGTAAATTTGTCAGAAGAGGTGACAACTGCCTTTAAACCCCTGACTGATCTAATTGCTTTGTTTTGCTATGAAAGGGGAGTGTTACGTTTTCCTCCTCTTTGCCGTAGAAACAGTGGAAAACAGTTCCACAGCTTTCTGTGTTTTTGACATTAACAAGGTTAATTGTCCATCTAAGATTGACAGCAGTACCTGACAGTTCTGTCATGTAGGTGGAGATCAATTCCTCTGCAAAGTATGTGACAAGTTAAGCTTAAAAAAAGTATGTGAGCTTTCCGTTCCTTGGACTATGAAGCAAGTAAATGAAAGTTTTAAAAAGCACAAGCTGGTTTCTGGTACCTACCCAATACTACAACCATACTGTAGGGAGGAAAGAAACCTAAGCATTGACTTAAACTGTAGGAAAGGGCAGAGTTTTCCTTTAACATAAATATACAACTTATCTTCATAGTCTCTAAAAGTATGCCAAATTATTTAACTATATTACATTCAAGAAAAAGATTATTAATAATTTGTAATAAACCACAAAAAATATTTTTGAGTATTACTTTTGTATAATAATGATGATGCTTTAACAGCCATTAATGTGGTGTGTGTGTGTGTGTGTGTGTGTGTGTGTGTGTGTGTGTGTGTGTGTGTGTGTGTGTGTGTGTGTGTGTGTGTGTGTTTGTCTGTGTGTATCTGTGTGTGTCCTGAATGTTAGAAAAAACTCCTACATAAATTTATACCATGTAGACGCAGTCTTGTATGTATGTAACCCTCTTAAAATCTGATTATTTAATGATTCTCAACCAGGTTCATAAAAAAGTCTTAATTACTACACCAACTCAATCAAAGTATTCTGAAGTAATCATTGTTACAGATAATTTCTACGTTTTCATTTATTTATCCTGCTTCCATCTTTCTAATAATTGCCCATAATAATAGTCAGATACGACTTAAAATGTATTAGTTATAAACTTTAGTAACTTGTGTACAAGTGTCACATAGTAACTTAGGACTAGATGTATCATATGTAGTCTGCCATCCTGCTTAGGCCTATATAAAATTATTCTTTTAAATGCAAATTAATCTGCTTCCCCATATCTCAGAAAAGAAAATACCTATTAGTTTAGTTTCCAATTTTTCTAGAAGTAACCAAAGTGGAGCTTTATAACTTCCTAATGAAAATAGAAATGCTTTCAGTAATTGTACTTTTTTCTCATAGCTTTCCATTTCTGAACTTTAACTCATCATAACTTGTGAAGTGTTTTCCCTTTGCTCATAACCAATGTACATAGAACTAAACTGTATCCCTATTACAGAAGCGATATCTTTGGAGAAAGAAACCACTTCTATCTCTAGTGAAAGCTATACCCAATACTCTTTATAACCAGTATGCAACTGTAAGTGCTGCATTGCACGTTTCATTATATTTAATAAAGATCAAAACTGGTCAGTCATATCAGTGTATTATGTCAGCATATAAACTTAATGGTGGAAAATTTAAGTGCATTGTAGACATCTGCATGTTAACTTGATGCACCATTGTAATCAAGTATATATATGATAAAAGCGTACTTAATGAGCACCCTAGTCATATGCCTGTCTATATATTCTCCCCAAAACACCATTAAGTACCTAGTAATAAAAGGGTTTGCAAAACAATTTTCATAAATATCTTTAATCCAACTCACCAGCTTTGTGTTGAGACTTAAAGGTGATAAAGCATGCATTAATTGTGCATGAGAAACAGAACTCTATGCCTTTTCTGTGACTGATCTATACAGTAACCCATGTTCTTCCTTAAGCTGTGGTCTTCTCATACACTCCTTTACAGTCCACTGTGTTCCTAATATATTAAAGTTACCATTTACCTTGCATTTCTGCTGTTAAGTGGGTGTCAGTAAGTGGTTCATTCTTTGTTGAAACGTACATGCTAATAATGTATAGTCATAATGAAGCAGTTAAATAGGCCTCCAGTTGTCATGATTCTTATGTCCTGGCACCTGATAGGTAACTGACTATGACCCTATCCTTGCACAGCTTGGTAAGTGGTGCATCAACGTCTCTCACTATGGAATAACCTATAACTAGGATGTTGGATTATGTGAAGGTTTGCCTTATGGGCTCTTGAACTGAGTCAGTGTGACACTTAGATGTATGCTTTATGGTGGGTGCTGCCTGTGTTGTATGTTTCTTAGAGCTTTTGGGCATATCCTACAGTTTATTGAGGGTTAGTTAAAGTCTCCAAAAAATGGAGGTCTTGTTTATAGTGAGTTGTTATGTACATTTAGGAACTTTACATGATTTTCTTGGGACATAAAGGGTGCCCTGTAACAGGCTATAAACTGATAGTTTTCCATGTTTAGTGTGATTTGGGGCTCACTGAATTCCATCTGTAGGTCTCTGGCAATCTGTTTAGAGGTGATACCCATATTTCATCATGTCTAAAGGCATGGTAGGTACAAAACACAGTTATGGAGGGAGTACTTTTTGAACATTTAAACTAAGATTCAGAAATTACACAGATATGAATATGATCTAAATGCAGATGACCCTCAAAGTTAGGCAGTTTGCTGTTCTAGCATTCAGCAGAGCCACCTCAGTGAGTCTGTTTTGGATTCAATATGTTAGTTATGTTGGAATGTCAGTTAGTTGGACTCTGCCTAAATAGGGCACTATGTGGACAGCAGAAGCTTTAGTCAGGACATGGAAACATTGGACTGACAGGTGCAGACCATCCTTTTCAAAAGGAGTAAGACTGTCGAACATATTGTCCTCATGGAATGGCACCAACTATTTAACCAATTGCTAAAGCCAATTATCATTTTTTTATAATTATTCATTCTTGGAGAAGGAAGGATTCCACTCTGTACCTGATTCTTATCTGTGTTTGTGACATACATGATCACGCTGCAAGATGTCTGTCTGCTATATCCCTCAGGGTTTTGCATCTCTGGTTGCTCTCCTCCACATGGGCCACCACCACATCATTGCAATGTTTGTTTGGTAAAAGATCTAAAGAGCCCTTGAGATACCAGATGTATTGACAGAGTCACCAGTCACTAAAACATTTCTGTTTACAGAGTGGTTTGGTGAACTGGATTTGAAATAATTTAGTTTTTGGTGACTGTTTGTCGAAAATACAACTTTAAACTTGACAATGACTAAGCAGTAAAGTTTATGAAGCTGTTAGTACAAAACAAATATCAGCAAAATTACAATGAAACTATGAGTGAACTGCAATGCCAAGTTAACATTCAATGCAAAGTACTTCAAATGTGATTGTCACATGACAGCTAACATCATTTTTTACAAAAGCCATGAAACATTGTATTTATACTTAAGTAATGTTTGACATTTGAATAGCTGAATACTCGTGTGCATGTGTGTGTGTGTGTGTGTGTGTGTGTGTGTATGCCTCTTTCTCTCTCTCTCTATATATATATATATGTATATATATATATATATATATATATATATATATATATATATATATATATATATATATATATATATATATATATATATATATATATATATATATATATATATATATATATATATATATATATATGTATACACACACACACACACACACACACACACACACACACAAACATATACATATATACAGAGATAGAGACAGACATAAACATTAAAAAACACAAACATTAAGCTACATGTTATACCCTTAATTATGGAAATTTATTGTATAAGAAATAAAATACACAATGCATTACATAACTCTGGCCAATGGTCCAGTACCTCCAAAAAACACACGATCAGCTCATCTCTCTTCCACCTCTCTAGGTGGTCCACCTGTTCTCCAGTGTGGTGATCCCAGACAGGGATGACAGAAGATTCTCCTGCCAAATGTCAGTCTTTGTCTAATCCTACAGCAGGTAGAGGAAGATTTTGTTCTCCTTGATAGACCAGTTTGAGGTATGATCCTGGGCTTTGATGTATTACATTGCTCAGATCAATGTGTATGAGAACAAAGCATATTAGGATGTGAACCACATCCACTGTGGTGTGACATCACTCCACCCAGCCCATGCGCCCATTAAGGAATGCTACATTATTGAAATGCTAAATGCAGAAAAGTTTTGTATAATAACAGGACATGTCATCACAGACTTCTATGAAGTTATTTTTTTTCATAATAGGTTCATAGGTTCATAGGTTGGTACTAGGCTATCAGCCCTAGGGCCTATACAAGCCTAGCCATAATAATTCCCTGGCTATTTCTTCCCACATTATTTACTTTCCTGGACCCCTGTCTAGCAGGGCGACTGACGTGATCCCTGGGGTGAATTTCCTTTCTCCCATCCAATCGTCAAGGTTCCTCTTGAAGAGGTCCAAAGAGGCACTCTGCTTGACATGTATGGGCAATCTATTCCAGAGTCTGGGGAGTCTCTGGGTCAGGAATTTATCCCTCCAGCATGTTTTGTTTATTGTGATGACAAGGTTTAGATCCCTGGAGTGTGTAGCTCTGAGGGATTGGGATTTCTTTAAGTGTAGCATGTCCAACAGCTCTGAGTTTGACATGGCCTTGTATGTTAATCAGAGATCTCCTCTGAGTAGACGATATGCGACAGAGTATAGCTGGAGTTTTTTAAGGCGGTCAGCGTAGGGCATCTGCTTTAGGCCTGTGATTCTTTTAGTGAGGTATTTCTGAGGCCTTTCCAGTTGTTGCAGATGTCTTGAGAGGTACATACCAAGTGGGGTGTTGTATTCTATAATGGGTCTAATGAGGGATGAGTACAGTGGGACAATGACCTCCTTTTTTCTGGATGAAAAGCCCTTCGTGATGAGGTGTGCCACATAGAAGGATTTCCTGACTGTTGTGGCGATGTGGTTATCGAAGGTGAGACCACTGTCCACCTGTGTCCCTAAATCTCTTATCATACTTTCTGTGTTTAGTGTACTGCCACCTATATGGTAATTCATGGATACATGTTTTTTCCCAAAGGGGATAACAATACATTTCTTGGCATTGAGCTTGAGCCCATGGCTCTGGCACCAAGCATCTGTTTCTGTAAGGCCCTTTTGTAGAGTATCCACATCATTTGGGGATTCAATAATGGCTCCCAGTTTGCAGTCATCTGCAAACTTTGTTAGCCAGAGTCCCTTAGTGTTGACCTGTACTTCAGAGAAGTAGATGCCAAACAAGAGCAGCCCCAGGACTGAACCCTGAGGTACTCCACTTGTCACTTGTCTGGAGCTGGATTTGGAGTTGGCTACTTTTACAGTGTGGGTTCTATCAATAAGCCATTTAGCAACCCATTGGGTGACATAGGGATTAATGCCCAACTTAGTAAGTTTATCTATGATTCCAGAGTGGGGGATGGTGTCAAAGGCCTTGGCAAGGTCTAGATAGGCTGTGTGGACCACCTTACCCTTGTCCATGGCTCTGGAGACTGATTCAAAGAAGTCATTCAGGTTCAGGAGACAAGATCGGCCCTTCACAAACCCAAACTGGGTGGGGTCCAGTGTTTGAAGGTTGCCGATGTCTTTGTTTATAAGTTCCACGATAATACGCTCCATGGCCTTGCAGATAAGGCTTGTCAGACTGATGGGACGGTAGTTTCTGGGATCCAAGGTGGATCCCCCTTGTGGATTGGGATAACTGTAGCTCTGCGCCACTCAGTGGGCACAAAACCTGAGGTGAGGCTATGATTAAACATGACACTTAGGTGAGGTGCCAGTTCATATTGTAGTTCATGTAGTACACAGCCCGGGATGTCATCTGGTCCCATGGATGCTGTATTCTTGGCTTTAGAGAGTGCGTTTTGTACCTGTGTCACCGTTATTACTGGAATTTGGCAATCTTCCGGTATTGAGATGGGCCATTTAGGGGTGAGAGGGGGGTGAAGTTGGCACTGAATCGATCTGCCAGGATATTGGCAATATCCTTTGGATCAGTATATTTAATGCCATTCTGTTTTAGCTCAGAGCAGATCTGAGCATTGCCATTTAGATTCTTGACATAGTTATAGAATGCTTTGTGGTTGTCTTTGGAATCTTTGGCAATTTTATTTTCGTAACTAGCTTTGGAGGATTTTATGAGGCATCTCAGTTTCTTACTGAGGCTAGTAAGGGAGTTTTTTGCATCCTGGGATATATAAATTGGATCCCTTTCAGGAATGTGATATCAGGGCATATCATCGTACCATGTTTTTTTTTTGTTTTTTTTTTTTTACTTTAAATATTTTCTCTCTGAATGCATGGCAGTTTTCCTTGAATGTGATATCACAGATCTGTTTCATATATTTGTAAGGTTGTTCAGATATACTGGAAAACATTCCTGGTCCTTACACATTCCAACCTTAAACACCAGATAAGGAGTACCTTCCTTCTATAGGGGCAGATAATTCAGATGGAGTTGGAGATTCACCTGAAATCATTAGATTTGGTGTAGATGCAAGTACTTTCAGTCCACTGCAACAACCATAGTCTGGTAACACAGAAGATTAGTATGTAGCTCATTTTATTACATGATGTTACTCTGTATTTAACATGACACAATTTGCACATGTGACCCTTACATGTTTCATTATTAGGTATGCCATCAACTTCAGATGCAATACAAAATTTGCTGATAATAAAAGTGAATGTGGTCATTTTATGTATACATAAAAAGAGCTCCAATAAGTGTATGGTCCTAATGCAGAGATGATAAGTCAGCAAGTGAAGGTGAGTATTATTGCTGAAACTGAATTCATCCTCAAGTCTTGGTGAGTGCCTTCGCAAGGTGGACCCTGCTTTTCACAAAATCTCACCAAGATGACACTGATATATAGACTGTATTTATATAACATATATCATGGACAGAAGTAGGTTAAAATTAAAAAAGATAGCTGGTTGCACAAGCCCCAGGATAAAAAAGTGCCCTGGACCAGAAAAGATGGCAATGTAGAATCCTCAAAATACAAAAACTACTAGGCAAAAGAAGAGCTGTAAAGACAATACAGTGGACTACTGAGGATACGAAAGAAATTATGTATTCTTACTATTATGCAAAAAGCCCAGAATTTCCAGACACAAGATCTACAAAACAATTAAGAGAGAAATTAGAGGAAAGAAATATACTTCCACAAGAAAAACTGTCAGAACAGATTTCTGAAAAACAGTATATAGATCAAAAAACTTTGATCTGTTTGGAAAAAGAAGCAACTGAGGAAGTGCAAAAATATAAATAACAAAACTCAGAGATTTTTGAAAAGTACAAACAAGAAATATGGACATGGGAAATCAAGAGAGATTTGATATGGTACACTATTTATGCAAAGGAGAAAGCCAAATTAACCAATATATAGAAGGCAGCCCCAAAGATATTCAAAGAGAAATACAGACAAAGGCATGCCGATATGGAAAATTTCACAATAAAAAAATAATATCACAAAGAGAGAATGTAGAAAAGAAGATTAGTAAAGCAGAAGTTAAAAAAATAGAAGTTGAAGTTATGGAGTGGATTTGGTGTAGAAGGTCTAACACAGGTTACATCACAGCATGATGGAGTGAGTCACCAAAGTAAAGAGAAGCATCTGAATATTTATGCAAAAGAGAAAGCAAAAATAATCAATACAAAAAGAGCAGCACCAAATATATTGAAGAGAAATACAGGCAAAGGAATCTGGACATGGAAAACTTTACAATACAAAAATAAGAAGACAAAGAGGAAAAGTAGAAAAGGAGATCAGTAATGGAGAAGTTAAAGAAACAGAAACTGAGGTTATGGAGTACCTGTGAAGTGAAGGATTCAGTGTAGAAAATCTAACTCAGAAAGTACCACAGCAAGATAGAGCAATAGACATCCAAGTTAAAGAGAAACCAGTGGAACAGAAAGATATTGGCCAGGTGCCAAATCAAGTCATTTTAGAGACTTCCACAGGAAACCAGTATAAACATTCACTTGAAGCTGGACAATAAGGGAAGGAACAGGAGACTGTGGAAACTCTGATACAGTCAATGTCGAGGAGTGATAGGACAGTGAGTTCCCATATGACAGAGCAATGGATGGCACAGGATGAAATTGAAGAGAATTTGCCGCAGGAAGACACTATAGAATGCCCGCAGAAAAAGGAAAATAAAAAATGTGCCCTCAGTTTAGAAGAAAATGAGCTAAGAGAAGAGTTACTTGATTTAATAGACATAGATAGACATATTAAGATCAATGAAAGAAATAGACCGCAGAAGGTCAATAAAACCCAAAAAGACAGAAGTTTGATAAATGAACACAGTAATTAGGACTGTTCATATAGATCCATGCGATGTAACAGAAGTAAACAGGATCTATTACTGTGCAGCTAAATTAATAACTAATAAAGTTCTACCACAAGAACACAGGGTAGTAAGGGAAAGGAAGGGGAGAAATCAAATACCATCATGGAAGTATTGAATAGAGAAAACTATAAAGCAATTAAGACAAGAAGTCTCAGTGTTAGAAGAATACAGAAGAAGGAACAGATCAATAAAAATATTAAGAAAGATAGATATGATAAAAGCAATGTGCAGTATTAGAACAGACCAGGATCTATCATCCACTATCGCAAATAAAAAACTAAAAATTTCAGCACAGGTGGACAAACTTAGAAGATACACAGATAAATATAAAGGAAAAGTACAAAAAACAATTTATTGATGACCCAAAAAAGTTTTATAGAGAATTGGGAAACAAGGTAAAAGGAATTGAAAGACCTCCAGAAAAGAAGAAATAGATACATTTTGGAGAAGTACCTATGAAGATCCTGTGGAGCATAGCAAAGATGTTAAATGAATAAAAGAAGTAAAATAAAGAATAAGAAGTTTAAAGGTACAGAATATGAAATGAGATGAGGTAACAGCCAGAGAGATGGAGATAAAATTAAGTAAAGTCTCCAATTGGAAAACACCAGGCCCAGATGCAGTACTTAACTTTTGGTTAAAAGTATTAACATCTTTGCACGAACATTTAGCCATGAGTAAGAACTATTTATATGCACACCCCAAACAGACATCAACCTGGCTGACAACAGGAAAAACAATGCTCCTACTTAAGAGTGAACCTGCAAGATTCTCTAAAAATTATAGACCAATGACTTGTCTTCCGATGATGTACAAAATATACATGGGAATTGATTCCAACAGAGTTTATAGTCACTTAAAAGAAAACTCAATTATGGCACTAGAACAAAAGGGCAATAAAAGAAAGTCATATGAAACAAAATATCATTTGCTGTTAAATAAAGTCATAGTGAAGAACTGTAAAAAGGGGAAATAATCTAAGTATGGCATGTATTGACTACAAACAAGCATTTGATAGTATCCCACATTCATGGATAAAATAGTGTTTAAAAGTGTGATCAAATACATTACAGTGACCATGAAGCAGTGGCAGACCACTTTGCAATTAAGCCATGATAAAGGAGAAACTATTATCCCAGGGATAAAAATTCAAAGGGAGATATTCCAGGATGACTCTCTGTCACCACTGCTATTCTGCCTTGCCCTTAACCCATTAAGCTGTCTAACAGCTTTGGCCATGGCTATAATTTGGCTCCTAGAAAACAACACACTGTAAAGATTTCTCATCTTATCTTTGTCAATGGTTTAAAACTGCATAGCTCATCAGATGAACTGAAAGCATAACTGCAAGTTGTCAAAACCTTTTCAGATGATATAAGAATGTCATTTGGTCTTGATAAATGTGCAAAAGCAACCTTTAAAGCACAAAAACTGCAGCACCAGGAAAACATCAGTTCGGGACAAGAATGTGATACAAAAGAACTTGAGCAAGAGGGAGTGTGTAAATATTTGGGAATTGATGAAGGATCAACAATAAAACATGAACAAATGCAAATATAACTTGGTAAGGAATACTTTAGAAGAATTAAATTAATCCTGAAAACAGCATTGACATCTAGGAACAAAATCCAAGCTATAAACCAATTTGTTCTTCCTGTCCTAACTTACAGTGACTGACTGGCCCCAAAATATGTTGGATAGATTAGATAGGAAAACAAGAAGGATGCTTCATGCTCACCAAATGATTTATAAAAATCGGTGCATACCAAGATTATATATTCCATGTTCCAAAAGAAGGAATGGGTCTCCTTGAAATTGATTACATGTATAGATCTGCAGTTGTGGGATTCCACACATATCTGTAGATCTCACGAGACCAAAATGTAGTGAAAGTTTTGAAACATGAAGATAATAAATCTAAGATGACTTCTCTGCTTAATCTAGCAAAAGCATATAGGCGTCAAGCAGGAATGGAAATCAAACCAGAAGTAGATAAAAATCAGGCAGCAACTGAATGTGCCAAAAAACAAAAGAAAGAATATAAGGTGAAGGACCAGATGAGAAGGCAAGAAATGAGGAAATTCCATAAATACAGTTGCAAGTATAGAAACTTCTGGAAGAACCGCATGTTGATCAGGAATGAAAGCAGGAATGGTTAAGGAGAGGTGAATTCAAACCAAAAGATGAAAGGTTATTATTGGCAGCCCCAGATAGTGGGCTACATACATGCTGGTTTACAAAGTCCATTGAACATGTGGGAGAAACAGACAAATGTAGGTTTTGTAAAACTGCATTGGAAACAGTCGCACACCTCTTTGCTGGTTATGACATACTAATGACAGAAGGACTGTATACTGAAAGGCATAATAATGTGGCAAGACTGTTGCACTATGGATTGTGCAAACATTAGGGTATTGAAGTAGCTGAAACTACACTGGAAACATGAGCCACAAAGCATCATAGAGAATGAAGTTTACATCACATGTGATCACCCATTACCAACAGTTCAAAAGACTGATGCTAAAAAAATGGATATCGTGGTCCATGAAAAGAAGACAAAAGTAGCATTGATCATTGAAATCACCACACCCAGTGACTACAGTGTCTTGCATATAGAGAGACACAAAGTTGTAAAATATCAGGATCTATGGGCAGAAATGAGAGCAATGTGGAATAAAGATACTCAGACAGTTCCATTAGTAGTAGGAGCAACAGGTCTTATAAAAAGGAATCTACAGACATATTTAGATATGTTACCAATACATATAACCCCATACAAATTGAAGAAGGCGTCATTACTGGGCACATTGTGGGTGTTGCGAAGAGCACTTCTGGCTGACATCAAGAACTGAAATAATGGGGCATGGCCAAGGACGAGTTCTGAGTAGCATCAGATTTTATCAGCTCCACCAAGACAATTACTTAAACCTGGAATTTTTGTCTTCTATCCTAAAAACTGGCACTTTTTTTATCAAACCTGATTAAGAAGAACTTCCTCAACAATAATATCATAAACAATTTTGAAGTGGACAGATTTTCCATTCAAAATTTCTCTTGGAAATATTCTACTCATCAAAACTATCACCATGCACTTTTCAAAAACCAGCACCCAGGACTCCAGTCTCAAAAAGGAAATCCAAATCTTACTGACCAATTTACAAGACTTAACTACCAAAACTGACAAAATAGACTCTAAAATTGACAATTTTAAAGAAAAAAGCACTAAACAGATGTCTATACTACATGAAGATTTGCAACAACAAAAATTTCAAATCACTGGTAGAGAGGAAGCTCTTGATGATATGGACTGCAGAATAAAATTAAATGAAAACAACACAGAATTTCTTCTTAAACAAAAATCTGCACTTCAAACCAAACAGGATGATTTGGAAAATGTATCCCATCGTAACAATGTTAGGATCTTTGGACTACCAGAAAACATCGAGGGCAACAATTTGGTAAGCTTTTTAACATCATGGTACTTTAGACTTACCTGAAGCATTATCTTTTGGTATAGAAAGAGTCCATAGGTCCTTATCTATTTCCAATACAAATAAGAAAACACCCAGGTCTGTGATAGTAAGATTTTTGTCTTCATCTGTTAAAGAAATCATTCTGAAAACTGCTTGGGTAAAGACACCAATAAAAATAAATGAAGCAGTGATACACTGACAATGACTATTCTTCTGTGGTAATTGCAAAAAGAAAAATCTTTCTACCACTAATTAAAGAACTTAAAAAAAGCCCAATTGAAAACACATCTATTGTTTCCTGCAAAACTAAAGATCTTTCTACCAGATGGTCCAAAACTTTTGAAAACTTGGACTCAGCCTTGGTTTATATTAAAAATCATAAATTCCTTGAAAAAAATGAAGAGATGGAGTGGGCTAGCCCATCACTTAAGAGAATGGCATCTAGCACCTCTTGAAAATCATGAGACAAACAAAGAAGACTGAAAAATAAATGACTTTCTTTATTGTTCATCAGTCATACTTTCAGGTTAACACACACTATAACTTAAAAGGAATACTTATGTTTCACAGTCTTGTAAGGTAAGCCAAAACCTTTTGCTATATATATATATATATATATATATATATATATCAAAATTATATATATATTGTCCATTAATTGAATATGATAAAAAGGGGCAGGGAAGGAGGAAGGAAGAGGAGAAAAAAAGAAAGAAAAGGGAAAAAGAGGTACATGGAAAAAGGAAAATAATGCTTCTGTTGCATTGCATTCATTCATAATAGCTGAGCTAACATAATTGAAAATGTTTAATTTTATTTTTCTGGTCTATTTGAATTTTGTTGTTCACCTCAACAGCTTGTTTATACAGGTTGTACATGTTTTTTTTTCAAGTTCTGATGATAGCAAAGAGAGTGGGTGGATCTTATTTGTTTCTCCTCTTCCTTTCTCTAAGTTTGAACACATTGAAATTCATTGAATTTCCTATTCCTTGTTTGTTGTGCATATTCTAGGGGTTGGAATAATGTGAAAAGTGTAAATAGGCATGCTTTAGTGCCTTTGTGATGTTATATTTGAAAAATGTTTTGAACTGTCTCAGAGCACTTAACGACATGAAGAATTCTGTTATATGCGAGTCCTGTAATACAACTCTCACTGATTATCCTTCACTTTAGCTTTCTGACTTTAAAAGCTTATAACAGGAAAAACTCATGTTATTTTCCCACCAGAATTGATCTGGTAGACAATTTTGGTCTTGAAATACCTCTCGCAGTATGCCTGCGAGCTTAAAGCATCTGAAATATTCTTTGCAGCAATGTGAGAACAGAAGCAAGCAGTTCATTGACCTCCGAGCTCTACAGTCACACATACGCAACATAATCTTTTCAAGACTTTGCTAACCAGGAAATTAGGCTGTCACTACTCATATTCAGTGAAAACAGAACCTCAGCAACAAAAAGAAAAACAACAAAAGTGAAGTATCTACTCAATTCAATGAAAATGTGATATTTCTTATACCGCAATAATGTATTGCTTTATATTTAGAAAATTACAGAGTTATATAAAAGACAGATGCATAAAACCATATAAAAGGTTAAAATGAGACCATTTTAATGTATTCACTTCTTATTTATCTTGACAATATATGGTTATAAACAAGTATACTTTGGGAAGCAATGTAAATTATTTCTTTTTTACTCCAAGGTACTTTATGACTAGCTTATCAGCTTTTTATCTAGGTTGTATTTATTTTAAATGTGTGACTCTCTTAGCACCTGTGTTTTTTTCACTTGTTTCAGATTATGAAAATATGGTGTTATAATCACAAATGCTATTGGGGTTATCATTTTACTAATATATAAGAGAGAAAGGAAAGTAGTAGAAAGGTGGAGTAGAGGAAATGAGTATGAAGAAGAAAGAGAGATACATCATAATAATCCATCAACAAATGTATATAATTAATATGTGTTGAGTTTGTGGCCTTGTTATCATTAAATAACCTAATCTTGAAGAGCTACACCTCAATGGGTTAATACTACATACTATATTCTTACTATAAAAATGTTAAATATTACAATTTTTTTCACTTCCTCTCTCAGAATCACATGGATGTTTTCTCTAAATATGAGATTATGCATTTTAATAATACATTCCTGTAAGAGGATATTGTTTTCACTGCTTTTAATGACTGTAGTTAACATACTAGATGGCTTAATAGACTTCATTGATTCTATACACTATAATATATTAATTAGTAGTTTATGGAGATACCTTAATTCCAACTTTGACTATGTTGATCTAATTTTTACATGAAAACCCACACGTTCATTTAGTATTTTAATGATTTCCTTTCTTTTATAGGGCTCTTTAGAATCCAAACAATTAGCTGGGATAAAAATATTAAATTTATTATAATTCATGAATATTAATTGGTTGATGAGCTATATATTTGTATTGTTTAACACTTCATAGAAACATAACTTAAAATAATACAGATACAAGTACCAAGTATAATTATAAGGTGGTTGCTGATTGTCTGCTGTTATAGATCGGGGGGGGGTAAATCTGAGTAGTTGATGCTACTTAGATTGGGAGTTTATAACTCCAGGCTGGTTGTAGCTTTATCTGTTAAAATTTACCAATATATTTATAGTTATAGAGTAAATTCACACTTAACATCCACATTATTCACTACACACAAGTCTACATTTTACAATAATTCTAAATTACCTCACACCCACAATAATACATTATTTATGATTGGGAGATCTAACACAGGAGGGGAAGTTATAACAAACCTGTTAGGAAATGACCTGATACATATTTTAATAAACACTCATATATATTTAGAATGATTTCACTAAAAGGCATTTCAATTAATATAAATGGCTTAAATAACCCATGTACGAGAGGAAAGTTATTTAGCTATCTAACTTTACTCAAATCCAACCTAATTTGTATACACAAAACATACTTATTGAAAGAAAATATAACTACACTAAACACTAACAAATATACTGTCTTAACAAGTTCAGAGCATACAAAGAAAAAAGAGGAGTAGCCATCCTTTGGAATAAAACTCTACCTTCTCTTAAAATAATTAAGACATATCAGAATGATAAGGGAATGTTCTGTTTCGCCTTAATAGAAATAAATAGGAAATGTTCACTTTGATTAATGTTTATTGGATGCCAGGTATTGGTATTAATAAAGTAAAATAACATCTAAACCAAATAGTACTCCTATCAAAAGGAAATATTATTATTGCTGGAGATTTAAAATGTATCCTTAAAGAAAATGAATCTAGTACAATGGGAAAAAGAAAAAATATCTTCTCAGGCCAAACATTTAAAAAACTTCATCAGTTCATATCATCTGAGTGATACCTATGATTTAGCTGACCCTAAATCACTACAATATACCTTCCTCTCAAATATATATAACACCTACTCTAAGATAGATAGAATCATGATATCAAGCCAAATAGTTAATGATCTGACCAAATCTAAAATCATTTCATGCCCCTTATCGGACCATAACTCAAATACATTTGAACTCTCTATCAATGTAGCTTTCAACATACATATTAGAAGAATTCCAGCCTATCTTATTCAACTAAATGAGTTCAAATAATTCCTGGTTCAAGAGATTCCATTTTTTTAGAAACAAATATCACCCCTAACACTTTAGATATATACGTATAGTTTGCTTTAAAAGCATATTTATATGGACAAATTAATAGATGGTACAGTAATAAAAGGAAATCTTGGGATAGGGACTGAAAGCACATACAGAATAAATTAGACATGTTGAAATTAAACAACAAAGATAATCTTACCGGTGCAGGTGCAAGGGAAAAAATTAACAAACTAAACAATGAATACAAGGATATACTAAATCATAAAAGTATGATTTTCTTAGAAAAATATAAATGTCTAACTTTTTCTATGAATCCTAAGCATTTAAACAATCTTAAAAACAAAACAAAAAGACTTAATAAACATAATCATATTAAAGAGATCTACTCTATAAAGAAAAAAAAAGAAAGTTTCTAATCTACATGATATATTAGATGAATTCAGAGATTATTTCCTTAAAATTAATCAAAATATGGTTAAAATGGAACCAAAAGATAAAATAAAAGATTTTATTAGAAAAAATACCAATAAAAAACTTAACAAACAACAAGCTGATCTCACTGGTAAACATATAACACTCTCAGAAGTTCAGACTCAAATAAATAAACATAAATTAAATAAAGCACCAGGAAATGACAATGCCATACCAGAAATTTATAAAACGTTGACTAAAACTGCTTTACCTTTACTTCAAAACTTATTTTCAATAGCCCAGAAAGAATCTACCCCACCATCTTGGAAATTTACATTTATTTCACCTATCCTAAAACCCAATAGAGACCCAAAGAACTGTTCTTCCTATAGACCCATCTCACTATTGAACATTGGTTATAAAATGTTTATGAACATGTATGCTGAAAGATTAAAAACATTCCTTCCACATTTAATAGAAGATGACCAAACAGGCTTTATAGTTAATAGAAGTACTTTTGATAACATTAAAAGAACATTAGCTTTAATAGACTATTCATTCCCAAAAAAAAAGAAAAACGATCTGACATTAATAAGTTTAGATATAAACTCTGCATTTGATTCGGTAAATTGGGATTATCTGTTTATAGTACTTGAATGTTTAAACTTCTCAACTAACATAATAGAAAATGTATATAAAGGAGCATTAATATATATTAAAATTGGTACAACTATTTCACATAATATACCTATCTTAAAAGGAACTAAACAAGGTTGCCCTCTCTCCCCTTTAAGATTTACCCTGTTAATGGAACCCTGGGCTAATGAAATAAGAAGTAATAAAAATATAGAAGGATTGAATATTAATGAAGAAACTTCTTCTAAAATCCAGCACTTTGCTGACAATGTCTTAATAACATCAAAAGGGAATGATTCTTCCATTGCATCTCTATTCAGTTCTATAGATAGATTTAAAAAAATGTCAAGTGTAATCTTCAATTAAGACAAAACAAAGATTCTCCCTATGTACTCAAGTAAAAATAAAGTAAAGGGAAAATACCATAAATATAAACCCACACTAATCAAATAACATATCTAGGAATTATCTTAGACAAAGATATTGACAACAATTCATTTAAATTATAATAAATGTATTGAAAATATATAAATGCTCATAACAAGCTGGAATTCAATTTTATTTACACAGGATGAAAGACTTACTATAATTGAAATGATAATTCTTTCCAAGATTTTCTATATTATACAATTTATCTTATTACTACCCCCCAAATCTTTAATTAAAAAAAATAAACTCCATGTTATTAAAATTCTTTTGGGCACCCAAAAAACCGAGGATAGCTTTTAAATACCATCTAAACAGTTGGTCAAAGGGAGGTATAGCCTTCCCAGATTTAGACTTGTATTCAATTTCTTCCATAATCAAAACTATATCCCAACTAGTGGATTCATCTTACTCAGCCAAATTGAAAATTTACTGGGAAACAATAAGCACAGTCTTAATTATAAATCCACAGTCATACAAAACAGATTTATTAAATAATCCTATGTTATGGATCTTAAAAGATTATTTCACCGTGTATATAACACCAAAACACTCAACAAATTTTATTTCTAATATCTTGATATCTTTTAGGAATTTCATATATAAATACCCTATTTATAAAGACTGGATCTTTTTGATTTTTGCCTATAGCTTTTACACAATATATTGTATTATTATATGATCCAAATAAGAACATGTTACTTAAACAGAAAGATTTAAATTATTGGTTTCAGATGATACCAGATAGAAAAGTTAAAAATACAGATTCACTCATAAAGGAATTTGAGCTAGATAAATCCATTCGGCTAGATATACAAGCTTGTAGACAGTTTTTATTAAATACATTTAACTTGATGTCTCCAGCAGTTAGACAAAACACTTCTATATTGATAGAATTCTTGGGATTGAATATACAATAAAAATCTTCTGACAAAGGTAAACTTTCTTATATTTATAGGATCATCAGAGATGAAACATATATTTGTCCAGAAAGTTTTTGGAAATTCTATCATTTGATTAACAATGAAACACCCAATGAATTGGAGAAAATGCATATTTTAGAATCAGTTAGTAAAACAACTTCCTCTCTTAGATGGAAGAGATACACTTGGAGGTTTCTGCATAGATCATTATATATGCCACAAATTATGAGTAAAATTAATAAGAAAGACAACCTTTGTAAGAGATGTAAATTAGAGGAAACTATAGGATGGGCACATATGTTTTATGATTGCTTGGAACTGAAAGTCTACTGGGAAAATGTTAACGATATGCTACAAGCATTATTTACAGATTATTTTACTATAAATAGATCTATGGTTCTTTTTAATATGTCTATTCCTCCATGTGTTAAAAAAATAAAACTTCATTTAATTTGGTCAATCCTTGCAGTAGCCAGAAAAATCATTACTAGAAACTGGATCTCTGACTCCCCAACATCTTTCACAGAATTTAAGAATGGTATTAATGATCTCTGTCATTTAGAACTTTTGACTATTAAATCACAAACTCCTAAGAAAACATATGCATATAACATGTGGGTTAGTTTACAAAATTTGTTAAAAAAGAATTGATTGTTTCATGAAGTATTAATTTGTATATCTACTAATGAATATTTTTAAAAGTGAATGTTCTTGTAAATACTTTAGTTATTTTAAGTATGTTAATTTATTTATGTATACTTTTATCAATTGTTTGTTGAATAATAATATGTTTAATTGGTTATATGTGAAAATCAATAAAACTGTTTCCAAAAAAAAGAACTGAAATAATAATAATTTCATGAACTTTAATCGTACTTTGACTTAGGAATGCGGTCTATTCCCATCATGGTATCAGAAACCCAAAAGACTTGGAGAAATTAAAAAAGTGAGAAGCCATATGTCACATTGGTTGCATTTTCACAGACTTTTTCACAGGGTCAGCACCAGAAACAACCTCATTTTGTGCCTTACCATAGGAAGCTGTTGTTGACAGCAGTCGATAATGACAGTATAACTCTCATGCTTTTCATGACACAGCCTGAGAACAGGGGAGCACAGTTGCAAAGTGTACAGTTAAGGCCTCCTACACTACAGCTAGTCAATGGCTTCTTAGGCAATGACATGGGCTCACACACTCAGCATATCATAGGCGGGACCATGCAGCTCAACACTGAATTTATCTGCACAGCCTGAACCCCTTTCAGAAGTAGAAGTAACTACTGTCTCACCTGTACATAGAGATAAAGACATATTTCAAAGTTACGTCCAGAGACATGCAGGGCCTTGGCTGTCCACCACCGGATGTGCTGTAACATAGTTCAAGCCCAGACTACTGCCACTCAGAGTCAGGTAGAGATGCTTAGAATAGTTCAATACATGAAGAATTCCACCAGAAAATGGAAGTGGTGAGGGTCACTAGATCCTGTCAATGGATCATCTTAGAACCAAGCTTACATGCCAAAATGTGGTCTCATTCTCTGGGAACAGTATCGATATCGTCCTTAGGAGACACTGTGTATAACACCTTCCAATGTAAATATAACTTACATTTTCAACATTAGTAGGAGAGAAATAATAGTCATTCAGAAGTCAATTTTAACACTTGAGTACTGCGACAGTAAAGGCAGAATACCGAAAAAAAAGTCACTAAAAATTTCTAGTGAAAGTCATTTCTGCACATTGCCACTCATGATACTATGCTCTGGACACTGCAATGGAAAATATCATGACACCTACTTTTGCATTCAGACTCTGTCAGAATAACTTGTGCCACTTATCCCTCAGTACTGTACAAATGATGTCTGATGAAAAATAAAAAATGTCTGGTGGACAGTGTAAGCTATCCATGCACCACACAGTTTAGCCCATAAATAACACTGCGTGCAACAAGTATTACCTATGCAATTTTTTTTCTGTCACTGAGAGAATGCCATGGCCCACAGCTGTTGACCAGGCACAGCCTTTTTGCCCTCACAACCATATACCATGCATAAACTTGAGACAGGGTTTGCCACACTATGGCCATCATCTAGTCACTGTCACTATTTTCATTGGTAGGAGTAATAACAGAAAGAGCTGTTCTGCCACTATCAGTGAATGGCTCTGGTAGTTGCACACCAGACTAATGTATAATCATGTTGTTCAGAATGCAGCAGTCCAGGCAATGGAATCAGACTGAGTATGCTAAATGCTCATTTAATGACTGACACTGAGCAGGCCAAACACTCACTTATTGGCTGCCTTTGTCAGGGACAGGTAGTGCAGTGCACTCCATGGCAGCACCCTTCAGATTACAGAGTAAAACAAAGAGGAAGGGGGCACAAAACAAAAGGGGGTGATTTCTCAGTATTGTATATACCACATCCCCATGGTACAGATGAAGCCCTAATGGAAACTTGAATCAAACTATACCATTAAGCACTGTAAGAAAGCTTGCCATCATGTAAAAGGTAAGCGCGGTACTGCATCAGTCATGAAGTGATATCAGGGAAATAGATGTGCTGGTCCACATGTGCCACAAGTATGTTGAATAACTGCTAAATGATCATTGATGCAAAAGCCTGTAAGATACCCAGTTTGTCCCCATCTTGTCTCAGGAAGATACCCGGGACATGTATAGTGCAAATTATATATATCTTGGTCACCACAGGTATAGGAAGACCAACCACCCACTCACTCTACTCAATGTCTGTGGGTCATAAAAATTCATCACAGCCCATACTATATCCCTGCTCACTCTAAATTTATCCAAAGTTTCATGGTCAGCAAATTTCAAATAGGTGAGCCTTTGCCTGTTATCTTCTTCTCAGCTGGCAAAAGTGGCTGGGTAACCTGATTTTGGGATATCCAAAACAAGCGCCTCATGTCAGAAATCAGCAAAGCTGGCAGTGAAATATCTCTGTGAATTTCAGTTTTTTTTTAAACACCTTTATTGAATTATCACTTGTGATATAGGCAAATTTACATTTATATGAAAGTAATCAAACTGTATTAAGGCATAACTTCACTTTTTATAAGCTTGTTTCAACCTTTGCAGAAGCGCATGAAAAAATGACCACAAATCACACAAAGGCAGGAAGAACTCATAATTTACATAAGATAGTCAATTATTTTTCACATATTCCTTATTTGAACATTATTAGACCTTCATTTCCATACTAATTTCTCTGACTGGTTTAGACAGCTGTGCCTAAGTGCATCCAGTGTTTCTGAATTGTGCATTAGCTACACTTATAGTCTGCTATATCTAAGCATATCAGCTATGACTACCACCCAATGTTTTGTTTAAACCAGTGGCTGAATATATTGCTGCAGCTTAGCCCTTTCTGCTGAACTGCGTGTTATGCCTTATACCATATCTGGTCTACAGACCCCCCCAGCCTGGGGAGAATTCTACTTAAACCCATGCAGAGAATCATAATTATGGTGTTTAGGCTAAATAACAAATGGGCTATATTGCTACTAGTTACAGAACAGAATTAATGTAGTAAGAAGTAATCTTGCCTTTTGTACATTGTGGCATTCTTTACACAACCACTGAAAGAATAAACTCTGTCTTATGAGCCACATCTGACTTGTAGACTGACTACATGCACAGTCACCACTACCCATTCAGTTTTCAAGGCAAAGGGGGAACTGCTCAACATCCAATATGCCCTAATATTGACTATGATAAAAAGCATTACATCAACTAAGAATGGCGCTAACAAACCTTTCCACCTCCCAATGATAAATACCCTCATAAATTAAAATCATAGTAGCCTAAGAGAAAAATCAAAGTCGCTCATAAATAAATCATCTTTCCAAGATTTCAGCAATAGAAACTGTGATGGATTAAGTGACATTTTCTGCTGAATGCTAAGATAACCAAGTTGATTTTCACACCAAAACCTGCATCCTACATAAAATCTCAACAACTTAGAGCAAGAAATCAAGACAATGTCATAAATAATGGGGGACAAAGGCTGAAAAATATGGACAATTTTTAAATATTCTTACACACTTTGAAATTTGATAGAATAACAGGTTTTGCATTAACATTAATTTTCTGAAGTGTATAATATCTTCAATGACCCAAATAAATCTGCTGTCCTTGCTTTTAATATTTAGTTCATGAAAACCTAAACTAAAAAACAATATACCACAGTCTTCATAAAGTACTCCTACAACTATTAAATGTTAATGCCCAAAATAAAAAGGCTAAGTTATCTCCCATGAAAATTTGTTTGTGTCTTTCGGCTTTTCCCGGTTAGGGGTCGCCACAGCGGAACTCCGGTCCGCTAATGATTGGCAGTTGATTTTTATATACCGGCTTGAAAATGATAAATTTTGCCAGAACCATGCACAGGTAGCATCCAACAGGTATCCAGCGGTTCCTCTGTTTCTCAGAAATTCTCTCCACTGAACTCATACCCTACCATTGACTGTACCCTGTAATTAAGGAAAAGCAGCTGTGTGATTGTGCTGAGTGTTCCACCTTTAGCCCTTATTCATTGCATTTGGACCACCATGGCTCCTTTGGCTTCCTTTTCTTTACTTTTATTTTTTTATTTATCCTGTCTTTCTCTTTTTCTTTAGAGATACCTCAGAATACTGTATCGGCATAATTTCCCCACCTTGGATGCCATATTATTATTATTTTTGGGAAGTGCCTTTATTCCCTTCCATTTAAAGGCATGTGAAGAAACCAGTGCCTATTTTCATGTAGATAAAGACTAAAGCTCTCAGTATAATGACATAATGACCAATATGCCTTGTCCTCTCTGATACTCGTTTATCCTGCTCCAACCACAGTACAACCGATCAACAAAAATACTGGCCCCAGACAGATGGCCTGCTCTAATACCATTCATCATTTTCAAAGGGCATTTAGCCAGTTTCTCTTCTTTTAATCTCCTCCTTTTTTTAATCCTTTTTATTATATTGTTCTGCTGCTGGTTATATTTCCTAAATGTGCCCCACTCTAGTCTCCAATAGCTAACTACCATAGAACCTTACCACTGTGGCATTGCTGTCCCACTGGTGCAGAGAAATGAAGGACCATTTACTACCTAGACTGTAGCCTTTGTCCTTCAGCTATCTGTATGAGTTAATGACCTGCTTAACTACTAATCCTTTGATGCCTGAGACAGGAATGCTTTATCTCAGACTCCATTGCCCTGCTTCCATTGGCACAAAGAGGAAACAGTGGAGGGGGGAGATGCAGGATGAAGGCAATGACACTGCACCCCCTCAACAACATCTCCAGTGGTATACCACACCCTTTACAAACTTTAGCTACCCGAGAGCTGGCAGACAGAAAGAACTTTTAGTGATAGGATATTGATAGTTATTTTTCATTAGCCTATTTTTGATATATATTCATAGGTTGGTACTGGGCTATCTGCCCAAAGGCATATTGTGCGGTATTCACCACCCCTTTAGTAGTTCCCTAGACCCTTGTACTAGCAGCTAGTACCCTTGGCCCCTATCTAGTAGTGCTGTTGGTGTGATCCCCGGTGTGAACTTTCTGTTACCCATCCACTCATCAAGGTTCCTCTTGAAGAGTGATAGTGAGGGGCTCTGTCTTATGTAGATCGGGACCCTGTTCCATAGTAAGAAGTCTCTATGAAGGGAATCTATCCCTCCAGCATGTTCTATTCATTGTTGTGTTGAGGTTTATATCCCTAGAGCATGTAGCTCAAGTAGATTTGGTTTTACTAAGATGGAGCATGTTCAACAATTCTGGGTTGGACATGGCTCTGTACATTAGACAGAGATCTCCTCTGAGAAAGCGGTATGCAACAGAGAACAGTCTTAGCTTTTTCAATCGTGCTGCATAGGGCAACTGTTTGAGGCCAGTAATCCTCTTGGTTAGGTACCTCTGTGGTCTCTCCAGCTGCTGGAGATGTCTAGCCAGGTACATTGCAATTGCTGCATTGTACTCAATAATGGGTCTGATGAGGGAAGAGTAGAGGGACACCATTACATCCTTAGATCTTGATGCGAACCCTTTCATGATCAGATGGGTCACATAGAAGGATTTTCTAACCACTTTGGCTACATGGTTATCAACAGAAAGCTGACTATCTACTTGGGTCCCTAGATCCCTTATTTCTTTGCCTTCTTTGAAGGCTGGGCACCAGGCTGGCAACTCAACACCGTAAAAATCTACTGCCAATCATAAGCGGACTGGTAATCTGCTGTGGTGACCCCTAACCGGGAAAAGCTGAAAGACACGCACACACACATGCACACACTCACACTCACATATATACTTATTGCAGTGTTGTGTCATTATTTACTTAAACATTTATTTAGTCTAAAGTCAAGGTATTAGGAAATAAATTATAGTTAATAAAGTGACTATATTCGTCAGCAATTTAAAATTCTCCCTTGTTACTTGGTAAAACTGCATTGGATACACTGTCATGAAGTCTGCTATTTTTCCTTCACTGTTAAATCTTTTTGTGACAATTGTTTTTGACTTGTAATAGTTCTTTGTCTTGTTTGCTTTAGTATAATGAAGAATCATATGATAATCTTGTGGAACATACTGTAATGTCTTGTTCAAAATAATAGTTTTGGAACTTCTCAGATTCTGACTATATCTTTATTCTGCTGTTCTTTTGCAAGCACACTACGTTAGTTAGGGCTAAATGATCTGCAGTGATAAAATTCAGGAGTGACCTCCCGTTAGACTGTACAACATAACTTTGACTTATTGTTTTCTGCAGATTTGATTTACTTGTTTAAATATATAGCACTACTTTAATATTTTACTCATATTTCTATTTGGTATCCTTGGCATGTCCTTCAGAGAACACTGGTGTTCTGGTGTAGTAAAAATATATTTTGATGTATGATACAGTTCTCTGAGAGCTTTCCTTCTTAGTATAGCAAACATACTACTTTCAACAATTTGGGCATTGATTTCATTGTCGGTATTAGTAGAATTGTAAATCTATCATTGTCAGCATGGTATAGTACGTGTGAAGTGTTTAATTTCCTGCTGTCTCTTCTGGATTTATATATTTCACATTGAATGTTTTCATTTGGTTCTGAATTGGTCATATTTGATTCAAAATGTATCTATTTTATTGTTGTGGTATGACATGGCTAGTATATTTTTATTTGCCATACCTAAAACCATAAATTTAAATCACGTGTCCTCAGTTATATTAATACAGTTATTCATTTTGCAAAATATTGTATGGCCTGTTTGTCATTAATGTCAAATAATGTCAGAGATAGTTGTTGCATTGAAATTTTCCTAGTACTGTTTTAATACTTTCCTTTCAGTTTTAAAATGGAGTTCTCTGTCTGTGGCTTTCTGTGTGACTTTATAGTATATAATTGTGTGAGAGTCTTTTCCATAGTTGAAATTAAACAATGTTGCTGTGATCTGATCCACTGAGTATTTTACTAACATAGTTACATTGCATCACTTGCTTTCTAGGTCGTCTGATTTGCTTAACTCTGTGTATTCCATACAACATTAACTATGTTTGGGCTTTGTATTAGTTAAAAATGCTTCAAGTAAAACTCATCTTAATTTTTGTAGTCTTCAGTTTCATACAAGGACATGTACTTTTTTCTGTACTGGAATTTATTTGTTTTTGCAGGTCATCATCATTATAATAAAAAGTGATATAATATGTAAAGAGAATAGGTAGAGTCATATGTTGCATAAAACATTGACTGAAGCTGGTCCCACACTACATTACATGAAGGTTGATTTAGCACATAGCACTTCATATCTATTAAAATGGCAAACAATGATAATCTACAGCTTATCAGTAGTTTTATTTTAAATGGATCATTAAACTTAATACATTTTTTCAGACTTTAGCTGTCATACTTTATACTTGCTAACACACTAGCTTCAGTTTAGAACTTATAACTTGATACTAATCAAAATTATTACAACATTCTTTGCAGGTCCGTCCCACCCCATCCACCACCTTAAAGAAATGTTTTACATCAGTCCATTCAGATTCATTGTACTGATACAAATTAGCTGTTTAAGAGACCTGACTTTGTAGCATCAGAGAAGTGCTGTGCTAACTGCCAGTGGAATATTTTGAAGTTTTGTGACCGCACTTCTTAAGCAACACATCATGCTCACAGTTGACAGCAAATATTTATCTTGGTTATGCAGGACAGCATAGCTGAGACAAAATGCATTAGCTTGTATGATGTCTTGCTTCTCTGTCTTTCTACACCTGAATAGACTATGCTGTAGAAAAGTGCATATGAATTTGAAGGTCACAGTGTAGTAGTCATCTACATTTTAAATCAATATGAAATAAATTTACAACACAAAACAATCAATTAAAAACATGTAAAACTATATACAGAGTCCATAACAAGAATTTAAACTAAGCAAAACCATCAAAACATTTCTAATAAATCTATAAGTTTTTGCCAAGCTACTTGTTTATGCATATTTGAAGTTCTGTTATACATAGTTTATAATTCTTTGTTACAATCACTTTTTGCTAGGTAAATAAACTCTGAAAAAATACAATATTTTTGCTTTTCCAATTCATTGTGATGACTTTCCTGACAATAGCCAGGATGGACCACAGAAGAGACACTTAAGTTTTAGCTATAGCATCTGGAATTTGGAACATTAAATAAAATCAAAAAATCCATAATACTACAATTGCCTGACCATAAAGCTTTAGCAAAGTTTCTGAATTCTGTCTAAAATGGGATATTCATTTGACACTCTAAAATCATATGAAAGCAATTTGCCTCCAAACCCTCACCACACCTCCAGCATTTTAAATTTTCATTCTTATATATCAAAGATATTTTATGTGGTGTCAAAAAACTTCTATGCAAAAACTTCCAGGTAAAATTTCTTTAATATAGAGATGAGGTAGAGTTACTTATAGACTTCAGATTTAAATTTTTATTAGCTTCTGAGAAGGTTTCATTGTTAATTTTTTTGAATAATCCCAATGAGATGAATCAAAGTCTACAAATTCAGTTCTTAAAATCCTATAGATTATTAATAAATAAGATTTATTTTTGAACACACTACTATTAAGTATGAAGAAAATTTCCAATATTTTTGATATGTGTTTAGTTTTCATATCTAGTGAAATCTGTATATTACTATTAATGAATTCCCTAAAAATTTGTATATTTAACCAACTACTTTTGTTTATACTATACCTAGTCAATAGCAGATCAGTGGTATATACATTATGTCCATCTAGGGATTGAAACCAAAATTTTAAATCATTTTCTCCAAGATCAATTATTTTACTTATATTAAAAGAATCCAAACATCTGGTAGTATAAGCTATAGGAAACATCAAGAATAATAAATGCCTGACCAAACATTTACTATCTATCACTTTCTTAAATATATTTAGAATATAGTTAATACCAGGAGTATAAACAGATACATTTCTAGTATTCATACAATTATCTTTTAAGATTCAATATACGTTATTAATGCCTGAAGGAAAATATTCCTAGACTAGTAGTTGAAATTAAAATGGTTTCATATAATAATTTCCAGTTTGAAGAATATTTTTTGGAGGGAAGCACCATGTTCATTCATAGTCTCACATCAGGCTTTGTGCCCACTGAATGGTGCACAGCAACAGTTATCCCACTCCACAAAGGGGGAGCCACCACTTATCCCGGACTATCGCCCTATTAGCCTGATGAGCCTGGTCTGTAAGGCCATGGAACGTATCATCATGGAACTCATAAACAAAGACATTGGTAACCTCCAAATTCTGGACACCACCCAGTTCGGGTTTGTGAAAGGCAGATCATGCCTCCTGAACCTGATTGACTTCTTTGAGGCAGTCACCAAAAGCTGTAGACGAGGGTAAGTTGGTTCATACAGCCTATCTTGACCTCGCCAAGGCTTTTGACACCATCCCCCATTCTGGAATTATAGCTAAATTCACTAAACTGGGTATAAATCCCTACATCACAAGATGGGTTGCCAATTGGCTCACTGACAGAACCCACACTGTAAAAGTTGCAAACTCCAAATCTGACTTCAAACCAGTGACAAGTGGAGTACCACAGGGTTCAGTCCTGGGACCTCTCCTGTTTGGTATCTACTTCTCTGAAGTACAGGCTAACACAGAAGGCCTTTGGCTAATGAAGTTTGCAGATGACTACAAACTAGGAGTCATAGTTTAGTCCCCAAATTATGTGGACATCCTACAGAAGGACCTCATTGAGACAGATGCATGATGTCAGAGCCATGGCCTCAAGCTCAATGCCAAAAAGTGCATTGTCATCCCCTTTGGTAAAAACCCTGTACCCATGAACTACCACATAGGCGGCAGTCTACTTAACGCCAAATGTGTGATGAGACTTTTGGACCCAGGTGGACAGTAGTCTCTCCTTTGATAATCACGTTGCCACAATAGTCAGGAAATCCTTCTACGTGGCACACCTCATCACAAAAAGGTTTGCATCTAGGAAAAAAAAGGTCATTGTTCCCCTCTATTCAACATTCATTAGACCCATTATAGAGTACAATGCCCCTTTTGGAATGTACATCACAAGACATCTGCAGCAGCTGTAAAGGCCACAGAAGTATCTCACAAAGAGGATTACTGGCCTCAAACAGATGCCCTACACTGACCATCTCAAAAAACTCCAGCTTAACCCCATAACATATCGCCTACTCCGAGGTGATCTCTGCCTAACATATAAAGCTGTGTCAAACCCAGAGCTGTTGGACATGCTACACCTAAAGAAATCCCAATCCCTCCGAGCTACACAATCTAGGGCCCTAAACCTTGTAAACACAATAAACAGGACATGCTGGAGGGATAGATTCCTGTCACAGAGACTTCCCATACTCTGGAACAAGCTACCCATCTATGTCAAGCAAAGTTCCTCATAAGCACTCTTCAGGAAAAAATCTTGATAAGTGGATGGGAAATAGGAATTACACCCCGGGGATCATTTCTGTGGCTCTTCTCGACAGGGGCACAGGAAAATAACTTTTTTGAGTGGCGTAAGCCAGGGAACCTTGTTGGCTATTCTTACTTAGGTACTTGGGCTGATAGCCTAATACCTACCTATGAATCTAAGTAAAAGTAATGACTGAACAAGATATAACATTTTTGGCAAAACTATCATTTTTATCAATGTAAGTCTATCTTCTATTGGGGAAAAATATTTTATTCCAATTATCAGAACTCGACTGAAGCAAACAGTGCAGCAACCATAAAAGTTCAACTAGGAAAGAAAAAGCAGCAAATGCACTGTGTGCAAAATTCTGTCTCTGTGTCTTGGGAATTCACCCCTATTCAACACTCATACCAGTCCACAACACCTTCAATGAAACCAAGTAGAAGTAAATAAAAGTTTATTGTAATGCCAACAAACAAAGAATGGCTAAGCGCTTTCACTTGAATAAAACAAGCTTCCTCTGAACACCATAGCTTGCATCACAGTTGCTTAAATAACATTTTTGGCGCCAAAATTCAGTTTGAAATTTTAAAGCTATACACACATCCTATGACCATTGTTCTCTATTCATAAAATATTAAATGATATTCATATTGTTTCTAAAAACAATGTTACATGTAATATGTATTAATAAAATGAACAAGTTAAAAACTGAAAAAATTAACAACAACATTTGGATCAAATCAAAACATGTTTGAAAACATATAACAATGTACCTTATAAATAGTTCATTTTAAGACCAATAGTGGTTTGACAGATAGAGTGCCATTTAAACCTGGTATAGTGGCAGATTCCGAATATATTTGCCACCAAAATTCTTTATATAATAATAAATTATTAAAGTCACCCCTCTGTTATTGGTCAATGTCCACTATACCAAAATTAAAATAATGTTTATCACCATATTGCTTAATATGTTTATACAAAGCATTTTTTTCATCCTTCCTTCTGATGCTATAAAGGTGAGAATATATACGTTTGTTTAAACTCCTTTGAGTCTTACCTATATAGAATCCTGAACATGTTCTACAGATGGCAATATACACCACCATTTTAGTTGTACAGTTGCCCCACAGAATTTAATTCTAGTGTGTTTGTAATTGTCCAATTTCACACTATCTCCCTGAAATATAGTGTGACATTGTTTACATGCCCCAAATTTTGCAGTTTTCATATGCTCTGTCTTCTTAATGAAGATACCCTTCTCTAAAATAGATTTTATATTAGCCCCTACCTTATAAACAAACCTTGGGCATTCACCTAATATAGGTGCTATATCTTGATCAGCAGATATTATATTCCAGTTGTTCATCAAAATCTTCTTAACTTTACCTGAATACATGCCAAATTCCAAAATGCAAGATTTACCAAAAATGCAAGTTTCAGACTTCATATCATGCAATGTATCCACAGTCGAAACAATAGCTGTCCTATATTTTTCACCCAACAAAGGCTTGTACTGGTTACCCCATTTCCTCACAACATAATTACTTACATTTTCCATAACTCTAACGTCATAGCCTCTGTCCTTAAATAAGGACGTTATAAATTTCACCTCTTCCAACATGTCCTCATACCGTAAGGTCATCCTAACTGCTCTAATAAGCTGACCCTTATATATATTCGTGAATTGTTTCTTAGAATATTCCAAAAACTCATCCCCTATTTTTGACACAAATGTGTCTAAATAAGCCACACCATCATGACTGCTAGAGGAGGTGAATTTTAAAAAATTGCTGCTACTGTTAATATGTTGCAAAAATAATGCTAGCTGTTATTCTCCACCATCCCAAATCAAATATATATCATCAAGGTATCTGACGTAATATTTTATGTATATCATAAAGTGACTGTCTAAAACAGTCCTCTTCCCATTCAAGCATATGGGAGCACAGCTGCTCCCATATAGCGCCTTTGGTCTGCTTGTAATATTCTCCCTCAAATATAATGTAATTGTGTTCGAGAACCAGGGACATCATATCCATGAGAAGACAGATGGTGTCCCATTGGATGTCTGTATGTTTTCTTATACTTGTAGCAAAAGCTGATAGACCATCTTCTTTAGGTATACAAGAAAATAAATCTATGACATCAATAGTCACAAATATCAGATTTGAACTAGATACTGTTTCAAAAAATCCCATGAGTCCTTGGCTATATGTGGAATAGTGGCATAAATGTGTTTCAAGTAGGTGTCAATAACCTTACCTATATTAAACGTCTTAGACCTACTCCCTGATATAATGGGATATGCTTGTGAATTTTAGGAATACCCACTATAGAAGCTAATACAGGATGTTCAACCTTAATATAAGTGTAGATGTCATTATTGATCCTGTTATCTAGTAAGTATTCTTCAATACATGTGTCTATTTTTCTATACCCTATGTTGATCTCATTCAAGGACAGCATAGAATAATTTCCAGAATTATGTAGTAATTCATGTATCTTACAAGTGTATAAAAAACTGTCATAGATGACCCCTTATCTGGTTTCATGATCCTGATGTTACTAGCACATCTTAATTCCTGTAATAACCTGCTCTCTTCTTTTGTTAAATTAGAACTAATCTGATGTCCATCAATTTGTCTATCCAACTTATAAATCTGTTTAGTCACTACTTTATCAAGGATAGAAATGGTATATATGTACTTTTCTTTTTAACTACTGGGATGAATGGCTCTGCATGAGAAATGTCACCCACTGTTTTTTTGTCTTTAAATAAAATAGCCAGGTTACGCTTTCTCACATATCTTTTTATTTCACAAATACAGTCCAGTAGGTTGAATCTTTTGGTGGGAATAAATTTAATCCCCTTAGATAGTAGATCAAAGTGTCCAGTATTTAAAATGTAGTTTGTGTAGTTGTATGTATTAAAGTTCCTATAGGTGTAAGTAACACCATCCTGTAGGATACCTACATTATCATTACTGGACTCATCTATTGTCTCAGTAACAACTGAACCAGAATTTAACGTGGGGGCCCTGGATATGGATGGTAGTGGTGGTCTCCTCTGTAACCCACTTTCTCTCCCTCCTTGTGTTCTCCATATAAAAATCAGAGTTAGCATTTCCATCAGAACTAGATTGTTTATATGTATTTACAATTCCTATCTTTGGTCCCCCTCACATACTTGGGGTACTTATTGTGATCTTTTCCCATATATATGCTGTACCTCTTTTATATTGGTCCAAGTCCCTGTATAGTTTTTCATCTTTCATATATTTTGAAATATTAGATTCAGCATAGGAGAATTGTTTGACATACAAATTCTCCCACTGGGAAAAAAGTCATTTTGTGTTTAATTCTTCCACCTCCTTAATTAAATAAACCAGCTTCTCATCATTAAATTTCATCAACACAGACATATACTTAAAACCACATTGGTCAAATAAACTATTAAAATCTGACTTAACATTTTCAGTAATATTCAAACCCTTAGGTAATTTAAAAAATCTGAGTCCCATCGGGACTACCTTTAACTCTATACATCTGGAAAGATAGGCTTTGTCCAGTTTAACACTGTTTATTAGAATCAACTTTTTACCCAAGTCGTATATAAAATCCTTTAATGTACCTTTGGACTTCTCCTTTGAAGTGTATCTTTTGTCACTGATCTCTGTAGTCGGTCAGTGTCAAAATAACAGTTCTTATCAATAAATGTTTTAAACAGATCTGAATTTACATGTTTCATATGTTTACTTTTTCTGTTACCACTAACATCAACATTGTCCATCATACCATTGTCAACAGTGTCAGTATTAGTGTCCATACCCTTTGCTGTAGTACCATATATATCCAAACCCTTTGCTGTAGTACAATAAGTGAAATGTGACTTCATTCTTTTAGGCTTAGTGCCTATACGATAAGCTTCTTCATTGACATCACCAAATGAGAAATCAAATGTAAAGTCAGGAGTACCAATTTTACTACTACTCCTTTGAGAGCCTGCTAAAGAAACAGGAGGTATGTCCAAAGAAATAATGCTTGTAATCCCAGTGTTTGCCATAACAGTACTTTTACAGGAACCCTGTACATTAGCAATAGCTGTAGAATATGTCGACAAATTGGACAGTCTTAAAGCATCTTCTTCACAGTTAGTGTTCCCTCGACCAGTATCAGTAATACAATTCTTGTTGTCACGGCTATGTTCTACCTCTGAACTGTGGCAGTTATTTTTCCCTTTGTGAATGTCTAAGAAGGAGCTGCTTAGTTGATTAAGTAGGGTAGTAAGCTTGCTTACCTCTCCCCTCAGTTCAGTCAATTCAGCTTTCACCGACTGATAATCCTGGTGTGCAGTCAATTCAGCTTTCACCGACTGAAAATCCTGGTGTACAGGACTGTGTAATGAATCCAATGAGGTTTCCCGATCAGACTCCATGAGACCCAACTCAGAACTCAACTGAAGCAAACAGTGCAGCAACCATAAAAGTTCAACTAGGAAAGAAAAAGCAGCAAATGCACTGTGTGCAAAATTCCGTCTCTGTGTCTTGGGAATTCGCCCCTATTCAACACTCATACCAGTCCACAACACCTTCAATGAAACCAAGTAGAAGTAAATAAAAGTTTATTGTAATATTCTAGCTACCATCCAAAGAAACAATTCACGAATATATATAAGGGTCAGCTTATTAGAGCAGTTAGGATGACCTCACAGTATGAGGACATGTTGGAAGAGGTGAAATTTATAACGTCCTTATTTAAGGACAGAGGAAAATGTAAGAAATGGGGTAACCAGTACAAGCCTTTGTTGGGTGAAAAATATAGGACAGCTATTGTTTCAACTGTGGATACATTGCATGATATGAAGTCTGAAACTTGCATTTTTGGTAAATCTTGCATTTAGGAATTTGGCATGTATTCAGGTAAAGTTAAGAAGATTTTGATGAACAACTGGCATATAATATCTGCTGATCAAGATATAGCACCTATATTAGGTGAATGCCCAAGGTTTGTTTATAAGGTAGGGGCTAATATAAAATCTATTTTAGAGAAGGGTATCTTCATTAAGAAGACAGAGCATATGAAAACTGCAAAATGTGGGGCATGTAAACAATGTCACACTATATTTCAGGGAGATAGTGTGAAATTGGACAAACACACTAGAATTAAATTCTGTGGGCAACTGTACAACTTAAATGGTGGTGTATATTGCCATCTGTAGAACATGTTCAGGATTCTATATAGGTAAGACTCAATATATTCTCACCTTTATAGCATCAGAAGGAAGGATGAAAAATGCTTTGTATAAACATATTAAGCAATATGGTGATAAACATTATTTTAATTTTGCTATAGTGGACATTGTGCACACCAATAACAGAGGGGGTGACTTTAATAATTTATTATTATATAAAGAATTTCACTGGCAAATGTATATGGATGCTTCCACTATACCAGGTTTAAATGACACTCTATCTGTCAAACCACTATTGGTCTTAAAATGAACTACTTATAAGGTACATTGTTATATGTTTTCAAACATGTTTTGATTTGATCCAAATGTTGTTGTTAACATTTTTCAGTTTTTAACTTGTTCATTTTATTAATACATATTACATGTAACATTGTTTTTAGAAACAATATGAATATCATTTAATATTTTATGAATAGAGAACAATAGTCATAGGATGTGTGTATAGCTTTAAAATTTCAAACTGAATTTTGGCGCCAATGTTATTTAAGCAACTGTGATGCAAGCTATGGTGTTCTGAGGAAGCTTGTTTTATTCAAGTGAAAGCGCTTAACCATTCTTTGTTTGTTGGCATTACAATAAACTTTTATTTACTTCTACTTGGTTTCATTGAAGGTGTTGTGGACTGGTATGAGCGTTGAATAGGGGCGAATTCCCAAGACACAGAGATGGAATTTTGCACACAGTGCATTTGCTGCTTTTTCTTTCCTAGTTGAACTTTTATTCCAATTATCAGTTAGTTTTAATATTTTATTACTTAAACATTTATAATTTAATAATACTGATTCTTCCCAGGTAGGTTTTATAATAATTTCCAAGTACTTAAGTTGGTTATTCTCCCAGTTGAATTCCTTATAGTTTCTTAAAAAGGTATTTACTTTTTATTCATCAGTAATGTTTCTGTTTTGCTATGATTAAAGTTTAGGCATGAATTGTTTTTTAAAGTATTTACTGAATCAATAATGAGTTCTAATGAAGATTCAATGTTACCACTAGTTAATAAAATATCATCTACTGCAAATATTTGAATTTTAGAGTTATAATTATTTAGGGAAAAAATATTTTACTATTAGTTCTGATATAAGTAGCAAAGGGCTCTAGTGACAAAGCAAACAATAAGGGTGATAATGGGCATCCTTGTTTTGTTCCTTTTAATATTTTGAAGGAACTAGGTAGAAATTATCCGATTTTAACAAAACAAAAGGTATTGTTATATAACTTCATTATTAACTCTATAAAATCTTAAGAACAGTTATATTCTTTAAGTACTTTATGTAAATATATCCAGTTGACCGGCTCAAATACTTTATCAATGTCTAGGCTTAACATTGAACATACTTTTTTGTTCTAATTGGCAGCATCTATCAAAGGTAAAAGCCTAATGATCTTAATGCTATCTTGTACCTTTCTATTTAAAATAAAACCAGTCTGATTTTCTTCAACTACATTTGACATCATATGATTTAATCTTTTTCCCAAAATAAACATTAACATTGTATAATCAACATTTAAAACAGATATGGGGCAATAAGATGTGCAATATTCTGAATCTATTTCTTGCTTTAAAATAGGAGATATCAATGAGAATTTACAAGAAGGAGGGATTTTTAATGAATTTCCAATCTCATCAAATGTATTTAATACTATCCTTAGAATATTGTCTGGAATTATTTTATATATCTTGGAAATTAAGTCATCTAGGCCAGGGACCTTATTATTTTTAAGATTTTTATTTCTTCTTTCAGTTCCCTAAAAGAAATTAGTTTGTTTAGTGTAGCATTTTGTTCTTTTGTTAATTTATGTTTTATATTTTTCTGCAAAAAAAAAACTATTAGTTCACTATCTAAAGATGAGTTTCTATATTACTGACTTCATAATTTTTCCTAAAGGCTTCTAATACATCCTTTAAATTTATTGATTTTTTACATTTATGATCTAATAGCTTACCTATGTATTTTTTTTAGGATTAAAAGTCTAAGTTTGTAATTTAAGTTCTTCCATATTTATTAAGACTTTATGATTTAATATCTCAATGTGTTTCTGATTCAATGTCTTCATTTCAGAATTTTGGAATTGAGTCAATATTTGACTGTAGGACAATTAACTCATTGTCCCATTCCTTTTTTAAAGATACCAACTCTTACTCCTACTATATATATAAATATATATATATATATATATATATATATATATATATATATATACAGGCTTTTAATGTATCTCATAAAAATAACATCAGTAACTTCACCACTGTTATTAATACCCATAAACAAATGAATTCTTTTAAAACATACTCGTTAACTCCTTTATTGTCTTATTATATAATCTGGAACTTTTAGCCAAAAAAATAAATAATTTGATTTTAGATTAAGATTAAATGAAATAGCATTATGATCTATTAGAGGATATGGAATAATTCATACTTCATTAATTTTAGAATATAGTCTGTTAGATGTTAAGACGTTATCTATATTTAGCTTTACACAGTGGTAGTATCATAGCCTATGGAGGGTTACTGAGGTTTGATTTGTTTTGGTAAAAAATCTAAATGAAAAATTAGTAAAATTAATGGAATTTGCCAATTTTATTTCATGAATGTCTCTTAGATTCATTGTATTCATGAAATAATTTACTTGTTTAGCAGTGGCTGATATTCTGGGGGGGGTTTATCGTTGGTAGTATCTCTTTCTGATAAAATTTAATTAAAGTCACTGGCTAATAAAATTTCTCCTTTTGCATGTAGGGTTATAATGTCTAAATATTTTTGCCACTTTAGAACTAATTCCCAGAATCCAATAGGTATTTACAAATGTGTAACATTTCTTATTGATGTCAAGGACTACTGGATCCATCATACCATTTTTATCACAATAAGAGTCAACTAATCTAGGCATAGTTAAAGACTTCTTTCAAAGTATAATAATGCCTCTCCTCTAAGAACTATAACGTGAGTCTACAAGTGTTGAATATTCTTGGAATATCAAGTTATCTAAGTCTTTTTTCAATAAATGCATTTCTTACAAAAAGACTATATTATCTTTATTTAATTTAAGATATTTAACTAAACAACCTCTCTTCATAGGATTATTAAGACAATTTACATTCAATGAATACATTTATACACTGACATACTTAAAAAATAACAGTTCTAGTAAAGTTGAATAATGGTTTTAAAACAAATAACTATAGTTGATTTTAATATACTTTGCTATGGACAAACTCAGGACTCTAGCTAATATTTACACCAAGTAGCATGGAATGAAATATTCCTGGCTTGATGAAATAATCATATAAACCATCTTCAATCATGGCATTGATATTATTCAATATTTCCTACTGCTACTATCTCTAAGAATTACATATTTGTCAATATGCTTTAGAACATAAAGCTTTCCCTACTAACAATCTGTTTCCCAATATCTAATTTCAAGCTTTAATATAATATCTAAGATCAATTAGTGTTAAATATAAGTGATCAATTTTCTAATGATAAAGTTAAATGAAACAAATTTCCCAATAGAATTAAAAAAAAATAAGATTAATACTATTAAATAAATACTCATGTTTTATAATTTCAAAATAAATATATCTTAAGCTGTTACTTTATACTATATATTTTATCCTTTAACTCTTTTGGATTTCAATGTAAATGCATATTGCATATAGTAACGAGTCTGCTTGTTATAAATGAAATGCATTTATATATTTTCCTATCCACATCCCACAGTTCAGAAGGTTGCTAAATAATGAGTCATTTCCATCTATGCCAATGTTTATGTATGATGTAACTATAAATATGCTATAAATTAAATTTATATGAATTGAATAAAATACTATAAAATATATATTAAGGGTATTTAAGTACATAAGATTGAAAATGGAGGTACCTGTATTTTTTCACCAACTAATTTAATAAACTGAGTGTATATTTCATTTTTGATGACACATTTACAATACAATGACAACAGACTGACAACCATCATCTTAATATTATTAAAGTTAGTGTCATTATAAAAACCATCATATGTATTTTAACACCTTAAATAACCCAATACCGCTATTATAACTCAGATTCTGCTATAATTTCTGCAAAACCTGATTTATTCCTCCCCTTCCCCCAACATACACACATTCAAGTTAATTACATGAGTGATTTACCCCATGAATTTTCACCTCAAATGTATACTAAGGCTATAAGCCAAAAAGATCAAAACAAGGATATAGATTAAACAATGAAGAACAATTATGCATGAAATGCAAATAAATTGCACATATCTTTGCAATCTGGCAAACAGTTAATAACAGCTGTTTGACATTCAGCATTTTGTCTGAGTTATCTCTTTATATAAACGTATCAGTGTATACTTAGTTGCCTCAGAACTTACAAAATGAATTATCACATTTTGTTATGTCAGTAACTCAAAAGCTGTTGTTTTATACAACAAATAAGTCTTAAAGAAAATAATGAGCATGGAAACCAAGCATACTTAATTACTTTTAAACAGTCACTATTAAGGTTTCATATAGATATATATATATATATATATATATATATATATATATATATATATATATATATATATATATATTAGTTTAACTTCAGAATCCTGAAATATCACAATCCTGAATTTCAGAAAACTTCATAATCTGGTAGCCCAAAATCTTGAAAACTCAAAATCCTGAATCCCAAAAGACTGAAAACACACAGGATATATATACTTTCTATAGAGAACATAAATGGATGACATTCCACCAAATATAAGCAGGGGGAAAAAGCCCCCCTGCACCCCCCATGTGGGGGGCTGTGCCCCCCACACCCCCTGCTACTTAAATATATCAACTCCAAGATTGCACTTCACTACACTATCATGAGTTATGTTGTAGTATAGCAAATTAAAAGGGAATGTTACTAAGGTTACAACAGGCAGTCATGAACACATGTGATGGTATGTTTGCCATATTTTTCTGTGGAGTGCAATCTTGGAGTTTATATATTTAATTAGCAGGGGTGTGGGTGGTGCAGCCCCCCACATGGGGGGTGCAGGGGGCTTGCCCCCCCTGCCCATACTTAGGTTCATAAATTCATAGGTGTGTACTAGGCTAATGGCCCTGGATCCTTTACCAGCCTAGCCCATAGGATTACCCTGGCATCATGCCACCTGACCTCAGTTCCCAGTGCCTATGTCAAGTAGAGCCACTTGAGTGATCCCTAGTGAATTTTCAATTTCCCATCCACACATCAAGATTTTTCTTGAAGAGAGCCAGTGAGGCGCTCCATTTGACATGTATGGAAAGTCTATTCCATGGCAAAGGCAGTCTGTGGGTTATGAACCTGTCCCTCCAGCTTGAGCTGTTGTTTGTGGTAATGAGGTTGAGGTCTTTGGAGCATGTAGTGCAGAGGGATTGGGATTTCTTTAGATGTAACATTTCTAACAGAGCTGTATCAGACATGGCTTTGTAAGTCAAGCAGAGATCACCTCTAAGGTGATATGAGACAGAATAGTTGGAGTTTTTTGAGTCTGTCCATATAGGACAAGTGTTTAAGGCCTAAGATCTTCTTTGTGAGGTATTTTTGTGGCCTCCCCAGTTGTTGTAGGTGTCTAGTGAGGTACATGCCAAATGGGGCATTACACTCGATGACTGGCCTAATGAGGTAAGAGTAGATGGAGACAATGATCTCTTTCTTCCTGGATGCAAAACCCTTAGTAATGAGATGTGCCACATAGAAGGACTTTTTGACCACAGTGGTAATGTAGTAGTCAAAAGAGAGGTCGCTGTCAACCTGTATTCCCAGATCTCTTATGAAGCCTTCTGTGTTCAGTTGACTACCATCAATGTGGTAATTCATGGGAACCTGTTTTTTCCCAAAGGGGATGATGACACATTTTTTGACATTGAGCTTAAGGCCATAGTTCTGACACCAGTCATTGGTCTCAGTGAGGCCTTTCTGTAGGATGTCAACATTACTTGGGGAGTTAATTATGGCTTCCAACTTGCAATCATCTGCAAACTTTGTCAGCTAGAGTCCCTTTGTGTTGGCCTGGACTTCAGAGAAGTAGATACCAAACAGGAGAGGACCCAGGACCGAACCCTGTGGGACTCCACTCATGTCTGGTCGACAGTCTGACTTGGAGTCAGCTACATTCACACTGTGGGTTCTGTTTGTGAGCCAATTTGCAGCCCACCTAGTGATATAGGGGTTGATGCCTAGCTTAGTGAGTTTTTCTATGATTCCTGAGTGGGGAATGGTATCAAAGGCCTTGGCCAGATCAAGGTAGACTGTATGAACCACCTTGCCTTCATCCACAGCTATGGTGACTGACTCAAAGAAGTCGACCAGGTTGAGCAGGCATGATCTACCCTTCACAAAACCAAACTGTGTTGGATCCAAAGTTTGGAGGTTCCCTATATCTTTGTTTATTAGGTCCATGATGACGCATTCCATAGCTTTGCATATCAGACTTGTCAGGCTAATGGGGGCAATAGTTCCCAGGGTCTGTGGTCACTCCTCCTTTGTGGAGAGGGATGACTGCAGCAGTGTGCCATTCGGTAGGGACAAAGTCTGAGGTGAGGCTGTGATTGAACAGGGCACACAGGTGAGGTGCCAGTTCACTCTGCAGTTCATGTAGAACACAGCCAAGGATATTGTCAGGTCCCATATAAGCTGTATTCTTGGCCTTGGACAGTGATGTTTTAACCTGTGCAGCAGTAATACTGGGTGCCTGGCAATCTACTGATATTGTGATTGGTCCTTTGGTGGGGGAGAGAGGGGTAAAGTTAGCACTGAATCTGTTGGCTAGTCTATTGGCAATATCTGTTGACTTGGTATAGGAGATGCCATTGTGCAACAACTCCGAGAAAATCTGGGTATTGCCGTGGAGATTCTTTACATAACTATAAAGGCCTTGCGGTTGTCTTTACTATCTGCTGCAATTCTGTTTTCATAGCTAGCTTTAGAGGATTTGATGAGGAATATCAACTTTTTGTTGAGGCTGATAAGGGAGTTTTTCCAGTCTTGGGACTTCACCTTATTTCTCATCAGTTTCCTCCTTCTGTTGTAGAGTTTGTTTATGGCAGGGGACCATCAGATTCACTTCCTTTTTTTGGAGGAGAGCCTCTTGGTTCTATTGGGTATGGCAAGATCCATGCATTTGTGTACGTGTTCATACATGGCATTAGTCTATGATTCGGCAGTCATGCAGCTGTCCTCCAATAGCATGGGTGCAGTGAAGTTAGCCACCTCTGTTTTTAGGAGTCCAAGGTTAACTTTGGAGAAGTTTTTCATGGTGGTTACCTTTGTTCGGGGGTGGGAGGGATGTGGATTTCCAAGCTGATTTTTTTCTGGTCAGATCTAACCAGAGAGGAGGTGACTATTGGTGCAGAGCAACAATCACCCATGTTAGTAATGACCAGGTCAAGGATGTTGCTACCTCTAATGGGGGTAAGAATGAGCTGGTCCAGGGCATTTGAATTAATGAATTCCAGGAAATGATGGGAAAGTGTATTGGTACATGAGTAGTTTTCCCATTTAATGAAGGGATAGTTGAAGTCACCCAATATGGGAGTGTTAGGTTGAACGCTAATATTCTCCAGGGTGCTTAGGAAAGTGGAGTGTGAGTATTGGGTCATGGTTGCAGACCTATAGCAGGCTATGACCTGAATCGCTGTCTTACCCAATGTTAGCTGCACCTGAAGTATCTCTGATGCATCATGTTGGGCTACCAGTCTGGAGGTTTGCGCATCCTTTATGAATATGGAAACACCATTGCCTTTGGAGCTTCGGTCCAAGTTCTGGGGTCGAAAGGTATGGAATGAGTTATAGCATGGTAGTGCAGGGGTGTTATCTGCTGCCTTGAACCAAGTGTCTGTTACAGCACAAATGTTGATGTTCTCCATTTTAAGGAGTACTTTGAGCGAGTGCATTTTGAGATTTAGACTTCTAGCGTTGAGCAGCATGACCCTCAGATTGCATTTGTTTGCAGCTGTTACATTGGTAATTTGGTCTGTGTAACATCGGCTAAAAAAGGCACTAAAGGGGTGGCAAGAGCCTTGAGAAGTAACCAAAAGCCCAGGGGTGACAGATGCAGGCTATTTCCGTAAAAGCATCTAGGTCTGTCAATCATGTCATCCCAGGCAGACAGATACTGGATCCCCTTAGAATGACACCAGAAACTTAGCCAATTGTTGAAATCAATCATTTTCTGCTTGTACTGTGGTATCATTCTGGGTGATGGTAGGTGGCTGCTCAGGGCTAGGGTCATACCCAGCTTGGCTTCATAATCCGAGAGCTCCTCCATGTCTCTTTTCATGTAGTCCAGGGAGGTACGTCTCAGGTCATGGTGAAAAGTACTATCCTTTGTCTTGTATGTGTCTCTCTGTGTCCTTGTACTGGAATATTGTGATTCTTTGTGTCCTGTATATTTTCAGTATTTGGTGATTCAGGAGTTTGAGTTTTCAGGATTTTGAATTTTCAGGATTTTGGGTTCTGGATTATGAAGTTCAGAATTGGGATATTTCAGGATTCTGAAGTGAAACCATAAATATATATATATATATATATATATAAATATATAAATATATATATATATATATATATATATATATATATATATATATATATATATATATATATATATATACACACACACACACACACACACACACACACACACACACACACATATATATATATATATATATATATATATGGGTCTACTTTACATTGTCGACTCTTCAGAAAGTGAACTTTCATATGGCCAAGACCATATGATCGACTTTCGAAAAGCCAACCATGTAAAATAAACGCATAACACACACCAAACACTTACCTTTCAACTGTTAGCCCCTGCACCACCCCATGGGGGCTCCATACCCCCCAGTAACTTAAATATACCAACTCTGAGATCGCACTACAATGCGGAAGAGGAAAATTTCCAATTCCTCACTGTATGGAAATAGCGGTTCCCCATGGTCAGCTTTTCAAAAGTCGATAGCAACACCCAGAATAAACTTGTCTCACAAAACCCACAAAGCAAATCATGTCCTCTAGAGATAAAGCTTGGAGAACATGGCAAAAACACAAAAACCCAACTGACCTGATACAATACAAACAACTACATAATCAAGCCAAAAGACAGGTTATTAAAGATAGAAAAGACTATTACCATAAGCTACAAAACCAGCAAAGACTAAACCCTCACAAATTATGGGGAAAAATAAATCCCCTTATTCACCCAGGGTCTAACTCCAATCCCTGCCAATACCCTGATAAAACTCCCTCAGATATAGCCTCTTGCTTCAACACATATTTTATTGAAACCATTGCGAAGCTGACCACTACTTTCCCCTCTTCAAACCTAAACTCACCAGACCAATATACTACTTATTCTAAACCATCCCCACCACCATCTTTTACTTTCAGTCCCATACCCACAAGCACCATAAAGAAGCTGCTTCATAAACTCAAACCCTGCTCCTGTGCTCCTAAAACCTACCTGCTGAATTCCTAAAAAATAATTGCTGATTCCATAGCGTACCCCATTAGTATACTAATCAATAGATCAATCCAAGAGTCTTATGTACCCAATATCTGGAAAAAATCTTACATTCTGCCCCTGCACAAAGGTGGCAAAAAGTCAGACATCTCAAACTTCCAGCCAATAGCCATTCTCTCCCCATCTCTAAAATACTTGAAAAATGTGTCCATACCCAACTAATCACCCACTTAATCAACACCCAACTACTCAACCATACCCAACATGGCTTTAGACCAGGCCATTGCACAAATACAGCCCTCATCTCCTTTATGGATACAGTAAATCGAGCATGCGATTCAGGTCTGATCGTCTCTTCACTCTTCCTCAACCTTTGAAAGGCATTTGATACAATTTCTCACCCCATTTTGCTCTCTAACTTAATAACCTAGGTGTCTCCCCCCAACCCTAAATTGGTTCTCTAGCTACCTTTCTGACAGATACCAATCAAACAAATGGCAGTAATCCTCTTCCACCTTCTTAAAAATCTCCACAGGTGTCCCCCAAGGCTCAATATTGGGCCCCCTACTATTCAACTTATTCATCAACAATTTCCATGAGTAACTAATACAGGCTGATGTAATACAGTATGCAGATGACTCAACAATTATCTGCACTGCAAAAACCACTTATGAGCTTCAACTACTAACCCAAAATGCCTTCACATCCACTGAAAAATGGATGTCAAATAATCACCTCGCTCTCAACCCAAACAAGACCAAGCTGATTTTATTCACTCCCAAAAAAACAACACCCCTGAACAGGGCTGAATTCTCTATCCTCTCCCAAAATAATACCTCCATAGAAGTTGTCCCCAGTACTAAACTGTTAGGAGTCACTATCGATGAAACCCTAACTTTTGAACCCCACATAATAACATCAAAAAGACACACCAGAAACTAGGTACCCTCTACAAACATAGCTATTACCTAAATAACAATGCCAAAAGAACACTAGCCTCTGCCTTCCTACTTCCATCCCTCCTGTATGGTGCCGCCATCCTCACTAATATATACTCTTCACTAAAAAACAAACTTGATATATGCTACAATAAAATTGCTATATTTGCAACAAATGCTAGATCCTCATCACATCACTGTTCCTCACTGCAACAACTAAATTGGCTTGAACTTCCACTCTATCTCAACTACCTCCACTTAATTACTGCGCATAAAATAATATATAAACCAACAGCTTGTCCAGCTCTCTCCTCTATATTAATTCTACAAAGAAAACTGATGGTCTCACCACGATAAAAATGATGAATAGGCACCAAAAACGTCCAAAAAATGGATTCTTTAATGACAGAAAAAGGATGAGCGCTTTTGCGTAGACTCCTCTACGCTTCATCAGATAAATTACAATAAAAGACAATACTTTTTAAATACAACTCTAGGTGGGAAAGTTAGACAATTAATGCTCTTAATTGTTAATTAAAAACCAATGGCAACTAGAGTAAACAGCACAATCACATCCAATCAACTCTCCTATTGTTATAGAGCAGTGAAAATGTATGATTGAACCTACAAGAATAATATTTGCAATACGCACGTTACAACTAAAGATTGTTATTGTAAAACATGACATAAAAAAGCTGAAAACAAGCTAAAGACAATCATCCCTACATAAAACAACTTTTTGAATATAAAACGTAGAAATAGCTTTAATTCACCGACATTAAGGCAGTGAATCGTTGCTGTCTTCTTCCTAAATTGTAGCAAAACACTTTTCTCCGCTTCACAGCGCTGATCAACTACATAGAGCCGTGTCTTTAAAATGAAGCAAATAAAGCTTCAATAAATGAACTAAACCCTCCCGTAAACTTGAAACAGAGTATAAACCACTCATGTAGTTTAACAAGAGTAATATAAAAATATTACATGAATATAGATATAGTAAACTTAGTCCATAAAATGATGGAATAATTAACGTAAAACTGATAGAAGAGACTTTTGGCAATTCCAAAGACTAATCAAACATTAAGACAACATGACTGTGCTTTAGTGGCTAAAACATGACAAAAGTAAAATATGGAGCATACTCAGAATCTGCATCTGTAGTCTACCTCTATAGGAAAGTGCTAATATAAAGCTGAATTAAGATGTCAAGAGCTAGACAATAAAGACTAGCCTGCCAAAAATGTCTAACTGTGTAAATCACAAAAGCTCTTGCTATTGACTAACATTGAGCCCTCATCTCCTTTTTGGATACAGTAAATCGAGCATGCGATTCAGGTCTGATCGTCTCTTCACTCTTCCTCAACCTTTGAAAGGCATTTGATACAATTTCTCACCCCATTTTGCTCTCTAACTTAATAACCTAGGTGTCTACCCCCAACCCCAAATTGGTTCTCTAGCTACCTTTCTGACAGATACCAATCAACCAAATGGCAGCAATCCTCTTCCACCTTCTTAAAAATCTCCACAGATGTCCCCCAAGGCTCAATATTGGGCCCCCTACTATTCAACTTATTCATCAACAATTTCCATGAGTAACTAATACAGGCTGATGTAATACAGTATGCAGATGACTCAACAGTTATCTGCACTGCAAAAACCACTTATGAGCTTCAGCTACTAACCCAAAATGCCTTCACATCCACTGAAAAATGGATGTCAAATAATCACCTCGCTCTCAACCCAAACAAGACCAAGCTGATTTTATTCACTCCCAAAAAAACAACACCCCTGAACAGGGCTGAATTCTCTATCCTCTCCCAAAATAATACCTCCATAGAAGTTGTCCCCAGTACTAAACTGTTAGGAGTCACTATTGATGAAACCCTAACTTTTGAACCCCACATACTCAATAACTTCAAAAAGACACACCAGAAACTAGGTACCCTCTACAAACATAGCTATTACCTAAATAACAATGCCAAAAGAACACTAGCCTCTGCCTTCCTACTTCCATCCCTCCTGTATGGTGCCGCCATCCTCACTAATATATACTCTTCACTAAAAAACAAACTTGATATATGCTACAATAAAATTGCTATATTTGCAACAAATGCTAGATCCTCATCACATCACTGTTCCTCACTGCAACAACTAAATTGGCTTGAACTTCCACTCTATCTCAACTACCTCCACTTAATTACTGCACATAAAATAATATATAAACCAACAGCTTGTCCAGCTCTCTCCTCTATATTAATTCTGTACCATCCAAACAGACACCTTAGATCTGAAAACAAAATTCTACTTAAAGCCAATAAACCTCAACTTCCAGCTGGCCAAATACTTTACTCCTTCACTACCTCCAAACTTTGGAATAACCTCCCAATCTCAATAACCTCCATCTCATACCCTGTTCTCTTTAAAAAATCCCTCAGACAACACCTCTCTACCTGCTGGTTATGCCCATGCCAAAAATAACTCTTCTTCTCTTCTCACTACTCCCACTTTCTGGGGCTACAGGTCTGCAGCCATACCTATGACTGTTACTTCACTGCCTATACAGATTTAAATGCATGTAAATAATTGTATACGATGTTACTGTTTTTCTGCCTCCCAACCAGTAATGTCTATGGCATCCATATGACCAAAAGTACTTGTTAATATCATCAATGGACTACCATAAAACTGCAATGGAATTGCTAAAAAAATGTAAATAGTGCTACTTTTTTTTATATTTGCATTTTTGATATTTGTATTTCTGTAATGTTGACTTTTATGTGGAGCTTTTCTCCCTGTAAACAAATGCAATAAATAATAATAATAATAATTTAGATTATAGCATTTTAATTATGATTACAAAGAGAACCTAGTAATATACCATTAATCTATAAGTATAAAATCATGAATTACTATTTAAATTATTACATAAAGTTATTACCTTAGAAATGTATTGTTCTTCTATAGTTGCTAAAGTAATGTTTCAAAATGATAGTACAGCATGTACACAAAAAAGAACAGAGCCAAAAAACATTAATTTTCTTTAATTTTTTACTATTATTTCCTTTAGTTGTCCATCCACTTTTTTACTGCTTGTCTTTTTAAACTTGCTAAAGACCATTCCATTTATTTTTGTCTAAAAGTTTATTTTTCTGAGCAATGTCCAGGGCTTCATCAACTATATTAAATAATTTCTGACTTTCCAAAAAAAAAATCTTGATTTTTGCAGGGAAGATAAGTTGAGTCTTAATGTTTGATTTATTTAGATTTTTAATTAGGAGAATGCAAGCTTTCTGCTTTGAAATCACCAAAGAATTGTAATTATTGTCAAATCTAATACTTTTCCCATTTAAAGCGATTGGAGAGTTAGACCAGGCTGTTTTTAATACCAAGTCTTTATCCTGTATAGAAAGAAACTTAATTATAGATCTTGGTGTAGATGAATTATTCATTGAAGAAATACTTGAGAGAGACCCATGAGCTCTCTGTATTCCAAATAAAAGTTATTCTGGCACATTTAAAGTTTATGGTAACCAGGCATTCAGGAAATGTATCATATTGTTATCTTTTTCTTTCTCAGGTACTGCATATATTCTTACATTATTCCTCCTGGACCTACTTTCCAGATCTTCTATTTTCTCCAAGAGAAAAGTGTTTTTCATGAGGAATTCCACTTAATTTTCCTTTTCAGTCAGCTTTTCATCTATATCATTTACAGATTCTTCTATGGATATAATCTGAGCTGAGTGTTTCTTGATAGTGTCATCAAGTAAGTCAAGTTGTTTCTTATTGTCCTGTTTTATAGTATCTATTTTATTCTCCAACTTATCCATTTTGACTGAAAGGTCTTGGATACTAGCAATAAGTGACTGCAGTTTTTTCTTCATCACATTTTCTTGAGGAGAAGCTTTAGAGTGACTCATGACTGAAATTAACTAAAAAACGTCTGACAGGATAAAAGCAAATTAGAATCTCAAAAGGCTAATTTTTCGCATTAATTTCAACAAAGATTTGTTTATTGTTGACTAAAAATATTTATGAAGATAGATTCTCAGGTATAAAGTTAAATAATCCTGTCAGAAAAATTGAAATGAGGCAGAGCAAAATTTTTATTCTGCTAACTGCTTCACATCTTGGCCACACACACCCTTGAAACCATGAATTCTTACATTTCTAAAGGTGTTTTAAGAGTGCTTTAAAACCAAAACATTGTCATTCTAATTCAGAGGGTTCTGCCCAGGATCTATTCTATATTGTGAAGTGACTACTGGAAAAGATAAGGAAATAAAAAAGTGAATTGGCTGAAGCCAGAATGATCAACATTACAGGAAGAAAAAATAGCAATGTGCCTCTCTTCGTTTGTCAAGACAATTGTGGAGACAAAATTATTAGGTAAGAGTGAGATGTGAAGAAGCAGCCTCAACACAGGGAGTACAGGAGACATTGCAGTCTCACATAAGGAGTGTGTACATGTGCATGTGTGTTTGTGTGCGCATGAGCTTTACTGTGTATATATGTCCATCTGTCTCTGCATCTGTTTTGTTGTGAAAGTGTTAATGTGCATGAGTACTGATGCATATGCAGGTCTGTGCTGCTTTTTTGTAGTGTCTCTATAGTATGTCTTTAAACATCTATTTTTAATAAGGAGTGGTTCAAAGAATCGGCTCTTACAATGTAATATCTTACCCATTCTAATCACATGACACAATGTAAAGAAAATAGATAATGTACCTTGACACGTAACAATAATCAGTAGGTGGGTGATAACTAGGGATTTTTAACTTATTTCTGAACCAGCTAAACCGAACAAATGCAACTGTCTTTTTCAATTGTTAAGTTCTGTTTAAAATTGTAATGTTATCTCATACTGAGGTGTTTTTGATATGTTCTTGGGTCATGACTGAAAAGGATCAACAGATAGCTCACTTACCTGATTAACAAATTAAGGATAAATAAACAAATAAATACATAAACAACTTGTAAGAACTTAGACAGTATGGTAAGCAAACTGAGACTGAGAGAGTCAAACCAAGGGTTACAGAATGAAGTTCCTTATGAGATCATAACATTAATCCTCTTTCTTAATGAATGTATATATATATATATATATATATATATATATATATATATATATATATATATATATATATATATATATACACACACACACACACGCACACACACACACACACACACACACACACACACATAACACACATGCATATATGTATGTGTAGGACAACTGAAGTTGGTCAACTCTAATTAAAGTCATCATCTGTTTTACTGACAAAATTTAACTGACTAGACAGATGATCTACCGTTTTGCATGTATGAAGGTTCCCATGGAGTGATACTCAGGAACTTCTTTGTATTCAATAGCAGTGAGGTGCTAATTGCTTATTACTGGTGTATAAAAGAAGGTTGCCTGTCCACAGGCATTCAGGAAGTCAGTTAATCATTTGGAGGATCAGCATAAGAGAAACAGGTGCTAACCAGACGACTCAAAGTGTGGAAAGTGCCTGCCCAGCCGGGACTATTAATTGAGTAGGAATCAGGACCTGAGCAAAGCTTACAGTCTGCACTTTTACTGGATTGTATCCCATTTCTAAAAGAAAAGGCTCTGTGGACTGTAAATATTCTGTTGAAGGGAAACCATTAGAAGAAGAGTAGGCTGTGTTTTTTCATTAACATCTAGAAACTGGAAAAATTTTTTTTTTTTTTTAATATTTGCTACTTCTATTGTTTCCTTGGAATTTACAATGCATGTTTTACAGATCATGCATGTTCTACAAACTAGGATTGTCTACGCATCTCAGTGAAGACTTAGCAGATCTAGTCAGCACTGCATTTCACTCAAATTTTCTATGGAGTTGTGACACTTTCTGTACCATATAAATGGTACAAGTCACTCCATGGCATCATTGGTCTGTCTCTGGGAAAAAGTATGCGTAAATAACGTCTGTCACTTACATTCACAGTAATAGTCATAGCTGAAAGAATGTGAAAGTTGTAGGCATTGGTCTGTCATAGAAAGATGCAGCTACAGGGTAGTTTGAAGAACAGAGCTTCACCAATATGATATTTCATGAACACTGCCAGGCTGTCACTAGTCTTTTTGCAATGCATCTTAAAAACAACCTCATTAGCAGTCATTGAGAAAACAAGTGGCAAACATCTAGAAGTGCAATACGTTGCCTGGAATATGCAAAAAGACTTACCGAAAATGCACGTTGCACAACTGTTCAATATATGCATAATTTGGCACAACTAACATAAATATACCAGCTATAAATATAAGAAGATTTACACTTCAATCCATGGAGATTTATCTTACTAGTTCTCTGTGTTAGCCTTTGCCTTGCTCTCTTTGCTTTATCCCCCCCAATAATAAGTAATCTGGCCTTAGTATGTAAGGGATGCATTGATTCTTCTCTCTCATAATGACTAGCGAACATATCCATGTTAATAAAGTGGCCTTCTGCCTAATTGTATACACATCTGCTCTTGTAATTTAGTCCCTTTTGTCCTGGTATAGGGTTCTGTTGTTGGCCCAAAGGTCCATCCTGCCCTAATCATCACATATTATTCCTGTTATTGTAAAGGTCAATTTTCATGGTCATCACTGTTACCGTTCTAAGTAGTACAGTGACTCCTCTCTCCCTTAATCACAGTACAGGTATCATTTTGATCCAGTATCAGTGTTACCATTCTAAGTAGTACAGTGACTCCTCTCTCCCTTAATCACAGTACAGGTATAATTTTTATCCAGTGTCAATGCTACCATTGTAAGTAGTGCAGTGACTCCTCTCTCCCCTAATCACAGTGCAAGTATCACTTTGATCTAGTATCAATGGTACCGTTCTAAGTAATACACTGATTCTTGTCTGTTCTAATCACAATACAGTTATCATTTTGATGCAGTATCAACATTACCATTCTAAGTAGTACAGTGACTCCTCTCTCCCTTAATCACAGTACAGGTATCATTTTGATCCAGTATCAGTGTTACCATTCTAAGTAGTACAGTGACTCCTCTCTCCCTTAATCACAGTACAGGTATCATTTTGATCCAGTATCAGTGTTACCGTTCTAAGTAGTACAGTGACTCCTCTCTCCCTTAATCACAGTACAGGTATCATTTTGATCCAGTATCACTGTTACCATTCTAAGTAGTACAGTGACTCCTCTCTCCCTTAATCACAGTACAGGTATCATTTTGATCCAGTATCACTGTTACCATTCTAAGTAGTACAGTGACTCCTCTCTCCCTTAATCACAGTACAGGTATCATTTTGATCCAGTATCACTGTTACCATTCTAAGTAGTACAGTGACTCCTCTCTCCCTTAATCACAGTACAGGTATCATTTTGATCCAGTATCACTGTTACCATTCTAAGTAGTACAGTGACTCCTCTCTCCCTTAATCACAGTACAGGTATCATTTTGATCCAGTATCAGTGTTACCGTTCTAAGTAGTACAGTGACTCCTCTCTCCCTTAATCACAGTACAGGTATCATTTTGATCCAGTATCAGTGTTACCGTTCTAAGTAGTACAGTGACTCCTCTCTCCCTTAATCACAGTACAGGTATCATTTTGATCCAGTATCAGTGTTACCATTCTAAGTAGTACAGTGACTCCTCTCTCCCTTAATCACAGTACAGGTATCATTTTGATCCAGTATCACTGTTACCATTCTAAGTAGTACAGTGACTCCTCTCTCCCTTAATCACAGTACAGGTATCATTTTGATCCAGTATCAGTGTTACCATTCTAAGTAGTACAGTGACTCCTCTCTCCCTTAATCACAGTACAGGTATCATTTTGATCCAGTATCAGTGTTACCGTTCTAAGTAGTACAGTGACTCCTCTCTCCTTAATCACAGTACAGGTATCATTTTGATCCAGTATCAGTGTTACCGTTCTAAGTAGTACAGTGACTCCTCTCTCCCTTAATCACAGTACAGGTATCATTTTGATCCAGTATCAGTGTTACCATTCTAAGTAGTACAGTGACTCCTCTCTCTGTTAATCCCAATACAGGTATAATTTTTATCCAATGTCAATGCTACCATTGTAAGTAGTGCAGTGACTCCTCTCTCCCCTAATCACAGTGCAAGTATCACTTTGATCTAGTATCAATGGTACCATTCTAAGTAATACACTGATTCTTGTCTGTTCTAATCACAATACAGTTATCATTTTGATGCAGTATCAGCATTACCATTCTGAGTAGTACAGTGACTCCTCTCACCCTAATCCCAATACAGGTATCATTTTGATCCACTGTCCATGTTGCCGTTCTAAGTAGTACAGTGACTCCTGTCTCCCCTAATCACAATACAGGTATCATTTTGATCCAGTATCAGTGGCACTGTTCTAAGTAGTACAATGACTCCTCTCCCCCTAATCACAATAGAAGTATCATTTTGATCCAGTATCAATGTTACCATTCTAAGTAGTACAGGGTAGTACAGTGACTCCTCTCTCCTCTAATCAAAACACAGGTGTCATTTTGATCCAGTATCAGTGTTACCGTTGTAAGTAGTGCAGTGACTCCTCTCTCTGTTAATCCCAATACAGGTATAATTTTGATCCAGTATCAATGTTACCATTGTAAGTAGTACAGTGACTCCTCTCTCCCCTAATCACAGTACAAGTATCATTTTTATCTAGTGTCAATGGTACCATTCTAAGTAGTACAATCACAATACAGGTATCATTTTGATCCGTTATCAAATTTACCATTCTAAGTAGTACACTGAGTCCTCTCTCCCTAATCCCAATACAGGTATCATTTTGATCCAGTATCAGTGTTGCCGTTCTAAGTAGTACAGTGACTTGTCTCTCCCCTAATCACAATACAGGTATCATTTTATTTTCATTTATTTATTTATTGACACTTATTAACTGGGTTAGTCCAACTGAGCCAGGGGTCCATTTTCAGTGGAGACCTGAGGAGAAGAGCTCCAGAAGTGTTACATATTTTTACAATAAAAATCAAATCAAAAATAAAAATAAGAGTAAAAACTTAAAACCACCATGAAACATAATAAGAAAATGAACAGTTACAGAATATCTGTGCATAGAGTAGGTTAAATAACAATTGACAGGTTTAGAGAATATCACGCATGAAGTACATACAAATAAATAAACCATTCAATCAAACTTTTTTTTAAATAAAGATATATATGAATATATAGGTTATGGAAGTGAGGGGAGAAGGAGGTGTAAAGGTGTATGAGGCAAGTACAAGTAAGGAAGGAGTAGAATAGGGAAAAGGAGTTAAAGTTCAGAAGAGAAGAGACTAGATCAAGTGGGGTTAGACAAGATCTAAGGTGTTTTTGATGAATGCTTCTTATGTTTTGAGGGAGTGAGTTCCAAGCATGTGCAATAGAGTATTTGTAGACGGACATTCCTATATTTATATTGGGTTTATATATGTCAAGGAGGTGTTTGCTGGAAGTACAAAGGTGACAATGGGGGTTGTAGTCAGAGACTAGGATGGAGATGGAAGGGCAGGAAGAGGGGTCATTCAGGATAGAGTGCGTAATGTGAAGTTGGGGTAGAAGTAGTTGTTTAGAGAATTATGGCCACTGGAGTAATTTAAGGGTGAGACAGTGGTGGTATTTATAAGGGAAATTAGAGGCAAACCTGGCTATTTTGTGATACGTTTGGTCTAGTTTAGGGGTAAGTAAAGTTTGAACATTAGTAGGGACAGGGTCAGCATACAGAAGGCAGGGTAAAAGAACGAACTGAGTGAGGGAAGGTTCGGAAGAAGGTGACAGAAATTTCTGGTTGCGATAGAGAAGTTCGAGTTTGTGGTGGGTCTTTTTTATACATTGTTGGATATGAGTATTGAATTTTAGTTCATCATCAACAATTACTCCAAGTAGTTTGGTATGGGGTTTGAGTTTGATGATGGTGTTATTAAGATAGGTGATAGAGAAAGAGGGTTTGTGCTGGTGAGTGTTTTAGAGAAGAAGAGAAGGAGTTTAGTTATTTTTTTATTTAGTATTAATTGGTTATCAGAGAGCCAGGTTTCGACAGAGGTGAAGATTTGTTGATTGAGAGCTAAGAGTTCAGGGATGTTGTGGGCAGAGTTGATAAGGCTGGAGTCACAGACATATTATAAAAGTGTAGAGTGGTTAGTAGCAGAGTGAAGTTTGTTAGTGAATATGTTTAACAGAAGGGGGGCCTAGAATCAATCCTTGGGGAACTCCTGTATTTACAGGGAGGAATGGAGAGAGGACAGTTTGCCAGTAGATAGATTGCTGCCTGCTGGAGAGGTGGCCAGAGAACCAGTTGATAGAGGGGGAAGAGAGATGTAGATCAGAAAGTTTAGTAATGAATTTAGAGTGAGAGACAGTATCAAAGGCTTTTGAAAGATCAAGGAATAGACAGGAGATGAGCAAGTTATTGTCATGGGCTTCAGCTATTCTTTGAGTAAAGGAGATTAATGCAGTAGCTGTGCACCATAGACCCCTATGGTGGGGTCTAAAGCCATGTTGGGTAGGAGTAAGGAGATTGTTGTCAAGAAGGTGTTTGATTGAGCATGGATGCACCTTTCTAAAATTTTAGAAAGGGGGGACAGGATAGCAATGGGTCTAAAGTTAAAGGGCTCAGTAGAGTTGCCACCTTTGTGAAGAGGGATTGTATAAAAGGATTTCTATATATCTGGGAGAAGGGCATCAGAGATGGAATGATTAAGTATAGTGACAGGGTAGGCGATGGATTGTGCAGCTATTTTTAGGAAGTGGGAGGGTAGTTGGTTGGCAGAGGAGATTATTAGTGGTAATTGGGACTGTTAATTGGGGATTTCGATCCAGTATCAATGTTACTTTTCTAGTTAGTACAGTGACTCTCTCTCTCTCTCCCCTAATCACACTACAGGTATAATTTTGGTTCAGTATCAATGTTACTGTTCTAAGTATTAAAGTGACTCTTCTCTCCTTAATCACAATACAAGTATAATTTTGATCCAGTGATCCCACACCCTCCCTGGCTATTATTGCATTCAGCTTATGCTTGTCACACTTTTTTGCATGTCAGTCTCTGAACTGTACTCAACATACAATCCCTTTTCTCTTTGGAAAGTTAAAATTAAAACAGACTGCATTTCTAATCACAAAATGAATGTGTGCATGCAAGGCTGAGTCAGAATGATTGTAGAAGTCATTACCATGTGATGAAAATTTTGAGAATTATTTAGAGAAAAAAAACAATGAGGGATAAGATGTTTGACTGATGTCATGGCCACTGTGGTGAGCATCATTGTTCCATGAGGGATTATCACAGGTGAAAGCAGACATGGCAGCTGGTCTGCATAGCAGGGAGATGAGAAAGTCCATTAGCTCATCAGTCAGAACATGCATGGAGACCAGTAAGGAAGGTGAATAAAGAAGCAGAGTGCCATACAATTTGATGAAACAGAAGGAGTCACTTCTATGCTGTTAGGTAATTTCCTGAGTGAGCAGATAAGAGATTCCAGTGCAGGGCAAAAAGGGAGTCATCAGCTTGTTAAAACTGACAAAGACATTCACAGATACAATGAAAACACCACTTCTTAGAAGGATTATGCTTATGCAAATGGGCCTGCATGTATTTTCACTAAGTACATATTAAAAGGATGATATGTTGTGTATCTGTGTGGAAAACATGATTGTCAGATTGGTATCAAACTATTTTTACCATAGTATATTTTCATTTGAGAGAAACACTGGGGAATTTGTACATGCAATATTTTTGAGTGTTTCTGCAAATTGAAAAATATGCTGGCAGAAGGAGATATGTGGTAACACTTCTTTGAATATGGTGGTCAACATCTTTAAATATTTTGACATGGAACGTAATTTTTTTCTAAATATTGTTACCTAAATCATTTTAGTAAGAAAATGCAGTATTTCAAATATAAAAGTTTGAGATGCAAACACTGTGGAAAATTACTTCAAAACTAAATTTTGTTGGCTGCAAATAATTCTGAGGACTCCACACAGTGTATCAAGATTGCCTTTAGAGATGAAATACACAGTCAATCACTGTCATGACAGAAACCTTATAAACAAAAACAAAAATGTTATAAACAGCATAATATAGCTGTCTGTCTCAGTCTTGAGACATAATTTTAACCCAGGATGGAGAAAAACAAACTACATATTTGTTTATATGACTCATGAAAATATCTAATTTCTTACCTGTGTGTGGGCAATGTTACAATTTCTTTTCAGCCATTTAAGACACATCAGTTTCCATAGTTTCATATAGTAAACTAATTTTTGTTTAAAAGTACCATGCAGTCATTTAAGACACATCAGTTTACATAGTTTCATATAGTAAACTAAGTTTTTGTTTAAAAGTACCATGCAGTGTTAGTGATAGCGTGTGTGTGTATGTTTGTGTGTGTGTGTGTGTGTGTGTGTGTGTGTGTGTGTGTGTGTGTGTGTGTGTGTGTGTGTGTGTGTGTGTGTGTGTGTGTGTGTTTGTGAGTGTGTGTCTCCACATATGTAAATATATATTTTGTTATAGTGACAGCTTACTTTACAAAGAAGCTGTCATGGCTAAAATGGGAATGATACCGCAGAGTTAAATTCCTGTTTCATATTTTTGGATGGCTGGGATGGCTGGGTAGACTGGTGGTAGATCTTGCCAGTAGATTTTTTTCTGCTACCACCAGTGATGACCTGGGTTTGGTAACAGACACTAATCATCAGAGTTGTAAGAGTGAAGTATAGGATAAGTCATGCAATGATTGTAATTCCTGTTCAAGAAGTAAGAAGCAATAGTTCATGTAAGGCAGACACAAATAATGTAGACATTTTGGACATTGCTGTCATTATGAATCTTCCCTCGAGTAACAGGGATTGATCTACTTCTCCTCCTCCTCTCATGTCCTTCCCTGCTGGCTCAAACTTAAATTTAGTTCAAACTTCTGCCCCTCCTGCTTCCAGTATTCTCAGATCACACACCCACACCTGCACCCCCCACTGAAATCTCCCAAGAACAAGTTCTTAAGGCATTATCTAAAATTAATCACACTATATCTGTTTGGCCAGATAACATACCAGGCTGCCTACTGATCAGTCTGATATGTGTCTTGTCTAATCTCCAACAGAAGCTATTCAATATCAGCCTTAAGCTTCATGCTAGATGAACAGAGGACAATAAAAGTCAATGTCCTTGTATTCAGTGTTGCAGTATTCTTCACATATGGGCTGTATTTCATCCAACGACCCAACATCTGGCCAGTATACAAAAGCTTCATGCTACTGCTTGTACATAGGACGCTGCACATAGGCTGAGGGAATGTCAGCCATAAAAGGGACGTCCACATGTACAGTCCTCAGAACTTTCTCACCGCCATTTGGAAAGGTTGACTCTTACATTTGGTCTGCCATTTGGAACTGCATTGTTTCTTCAACTTCAGATAAGTACCCAATAGGGGATTTATTTGTTTGCTTCTGGCATTGCTATTTGTTAATGTCATCCAGAAAGGGCATCTGTAGGTGTCCCTAAATCATTACGTAGTTGTCTGTCTGCTCTTAATTTGTATCTGGAGAATCAAAGGCTAAAACATTTGGCTAGGGAATCTGTGGAGGGTTCTGCTAGCTCCTCTGAGCCTTCCATGAAGAGGAAGGTTGGCAAGGCTAGGCCCAAATCCGATTTGGCTGTGCCTTCTCTCTCTCACGTACCCCTTGAGGTTAGTGAAAACCTGTTGGTGCGATCGGAAGTTGAATCTGCTTCTCTGGCAGGAACCTTATTAAAAGCTGTCAGGGGTGTTGAACCAAGCATGTCTGAGGCTTTGCAGACATCTGGTTCGGACGATTTGGGGGAACCATGGATGCTTATTTCAGAGCACTCGGATGCTGCTGAGGTTCTTTTGCAGCAAGAATATCCAGCCATTAGACCTATATCTGACCCTGTTCCTGCATTAGAAAAGCCAGCTAAAAAGAGACAAAAGACTATACATGTTGTACTACCTTCCACCCTGATGTCGGACTGGGAAGTTTTTCCTCTGGGCCTTCGTGGCCTTTAGGCCTCAGGCTTCTGCCTCTCCTATTGCTGGTCCTGCTTTCTCTTCTTCTCTTGTGGTGACCTTATGCTCTCAGGAGTCTTTCCTTGCTATTGCAGCCCAGGACTCTGATTCAAGGGGGTCTTCCTCAGATGAAGACTCCTTACTATATTCCACTCAGATTACTTCCCCCTTGGAATATGCTTCCACAAGGAAGAGTCCATTGGGGGGGGCTCACCTATGGAGGAACTTTCTTTTGGGGAAACAGTAAATAAGATGCAGGAAGGTTTTCAGTGGGATTCCTCTCACATTTCAGAAGAGCAAAAGAGATATTATGATTTGCTTCAGGTGGAGGCTTCTGCTCCTGCTGCTGTCCCTCCAGTGCTTCCAGCCTTCCTTGATGCTTTTGCTTCCTCATCTAAAACTCCTGATTCACAGGCCCCAGTGCCTAAAAGACTTGACCATTTCTACAAGGTCCCTGAGGATTGTAAATTCTTTTTTAAGTGTTCTTCAACCGACCCAGCTGTGGTTTCCATCTCTTCAGACAAATCCTCAAGAGTAGTTCCCTACACAAAATTGCTTCCCTCTGACAAAGAAAGTAAAACCTTGGAAAGGTTAGGTAAGAAAGTATATACTTCCTCAACCCTAGCTATTAGGACCATTAATTACCAGACTCGTATGTCTAGGTATTCCCTAGCTTTGCTATCTCCGGCATCTCAGGCTCTTGTCTCAGCTTCCTGATTCTGATGCTAAGTCCTTGACTCTTTCTCTTATAGCTGCATCTTCACAGGTCACTAGACACTGCATTAAGTGCAGCTATGATGCGGTTGAGGCTTCTGCTAGATCTGCAGCTTCTGCTTCTGTTCTTAGGAGGTACTCTTGGCTGCATCTACAGACCCTCCCAGATGACATCAAGGCAAATGGATAACTCTGCACTTTTCAGTACGGCTGCTGCTGGTCTGTCTAAGGCACTCAAATAAAAGGTAAGGAAGTCCAAGACTTAAAATACTTGTTAGTTTCTCCAGTGCTTAAATTTCATAGAAACTTTCTGGCTAAGACTCCTTTTATTGAGAAACCTTCTAGAAGACCACCACATTCTAAAGCTGTTCCTTCTGCCCCATCTCCACAACAGCCCTTTCAGCATAGGTCAAGGACTCTGTGACAATCATCACAATTTTCCAAGTCATACTTCCCTTTCTCTCCATCTTCATCTTTCTCTTTCAGCCTGGGAGGAGATCATTCAGGTTTCATGGGTGATTTCCATTATTCAAAATGGCTATTTCATGACTTGGAAGTCTCTTCCACCTTTTCAGGGGATTCTTCAACCTCCCTCAGACCAACTTCATCTGTTTCATCAGCTGCTATCTCAGCTGTCTCTTCACTGCACCATTCAACCAGTTCCTATACATCAGCAAGGAAGGGGATTTCATTCCAGGATGTTCCTTGTTCCAAGAAAAGATGGTCCCTGGAGACCCATTTTGGACCTGTCAAAGTTAAATACCTTCCTGGTGGTGCCCTCCTTCAGAATGCTATCCCTTTAGTCTCTTCTCCCTCTTGTTGCCTCCTCAAGCCTTCTTAGTCTTGCTGGATCTCAAGAATGCTTACCTGCATATCCCTATTCACCCTCTCTTCAGGAAATACATTTTTCAGTGGGTTCTTGGCAGTTTCAGTTCTCTGCCTTGCCTTTTGGTCTTTCCACAGCCCCAGAGTTTTCACAAAGTGTCTGGCCTCAGCCATTGCCTTCCTAAGACTGAAAGCCCTTCAAGTTTGCCCTTACCTGGATTACTTGTGGTTTCTGGCCAGCAGTCCAGCTTTTCTTACTCAACATCTAAACGTTGTTATTCCCTTTCTTCAAGGCTTGCGGTTCACAACACATTTCAAAGGATCTTCTCTTTCTCCCAGTCAGGATCTCATTTTTCTAGGGTGCAGGTTCAATACAGATTTGATTATGGTGTTTCTTCCTTCAGAGAAAGCTTAGTCTCTCACAGCTTTCATGGAATGTCTTCTAACTCTTTCCTCCATCACTGCCAGAGAGTTCCTCAGACTTCTTGGGTTCATGGCCTCCACAATTCCCATGCTGCCTTTTGAAAAACTTTATATGAGGAAGTTCCAGTGATTTTAGAAAACAATTTGGTGCTAGCATGCACATCCCTTGGAGACTGCCATTCCTCTTCTTCCTTGCTTAAAGACAGAACTAGGATGGTGTGTGCAGCAACTCAGTAAGAATCCAGGTCTACCTCTTCTCATTCCCCAACCAGTGCAGGAATGTTTTACAGATGCCTCAGACTTAGGATAGGGAGCAACATTAGCTTCCACAAAAGAGCAGGGACTATGGTCTCCTTCTCAGAGAAGAGAGCACATAAATGTCAGGGAAATGAGGGTCTTGATTCTAGCCTTACGAGCATTGCATCCTCTGTTTCTACCAGGCCCTCTCAAGATTCTCACAGACAATACTACAGTCCTTCGGTACATAAACAAGTAAGGAGGTACAAAGTCGTATCTTCTTTGTTGCCTGGCCATCAAGGCATGAGAGTTGGCTATTCAGTACAAAGTCATATCGCAGGCTGTGTACCATCCCTCTGCTCAGAACCTTCTGGGAGATGAATTGAGCAGATCAATGACACCATCCCATGAGTGGATTCTTCACACGGATGTGTTTCTAGACCTAGTTAACCTGTGGGGTACTCCAGAGATAGATTGATTTGCCTCCCCACAGAACAGACAACTTCCTCTTTTCTGTGCCAGGGTCCCTCACCCTCAAGCATGGAAGGTGGACACCCTCTCTTTCTCATGAAAGGGTTGCTTCTTTATGCATTCCTCCCTTCCCTATGATTCAGGAAGTCCTATTGAAAATTTAACAGGAGAATCCAAAAAGCTTGTTAGTGACCCCCTTTTGCCCAAGACAGCATTGGTTCCCTCTTCTTCTGCAGTATTCCAAGGGCCATCACTACAAGTTGCCTCACTGGATGGACTTACTCAATCAGGACAAGGGACCTCTGATTCTTACACTTGTCAACCCTTCAAGTAACTTTGTGGGTGATCAACTTCTGATTATATTTTAGGCACCTTTTCTCTAATGACATGCTTCGAGTTTTGCAGGAGGACAAGAGACCCAATACAAGGAAATCGTACATTTCCAAGTAGACAAGATCTTTTCCAAAAAGAGAAAAAGGACCCTCTTAGGGTGGATATTCCTTTGGTATTATCTTACCTGTGTGAGTTATTTAACATTGGTCTCTCTTATTCTTCTATTAAGGTCCACTGCTCTGTTTTATCTGCTTGCCTTCCACTGACCCCGCCATTGGCTTCTAGGTTGGTGGTCAAACTTTTCTTGAAAGGCGTCCTGCACTTGAATCCATCCAGTAAACCAGTTATGCCTCCTTGGGATCTTAATTTTGTCGTGGAGAAGTTGACTCAGGCCCCCTTTGAACCAGCTGTTTCAGCTTCTCTTAAAATTTGTACTTTGAAAGCAGTGCTTCTGGTAGTCATTACCTCTGCCAGAAGGGTTTCTGAGATCCAGGCATTAATGTCTTCACCACCATTCCTAATTTTCCATAAAGATATAGTTTCTTTGAGAACTAATCCTTCTTTTATGCCTAAAGTGGTTAACGACCTCTCTTTAAATCAGACTTTTCAGTTGCCTACTTTTTTACTATCTCCGCAATCTCCTAGTGAGAGGATTTTGTATTCCTTTGATGTAACTAGACAGCTTAGATTTTATCTGGATAATACAAAGTCTATTAAGAAATCTGATAGACCTTTTGTGTCCTTTCATCCAGGGGCTCTGGGGTGGCCTGTTTCTAAGCAAACTATCTCTTCTTGGATTTCTAAGGTCATTGTACTTTATCAACTTCATGGAAAATCCTTATCTTCTTCTGTGAAAGCCCCACTCCACTAGAAAAGTTGCATCCTCAGGGGCTTTCTTCAAGCATCTGAACAAGCAATCCATTCTAGAAGCTGCCACTTGGACATCAGTTAATGCATTCATTAAACATTACAAGTTAGATAATATTTCCAGGGCAGGTTTTGTCAGAGCAATCTTGCATGTTTTTCTAGAAAATGGGTCCTCCTAATTTTTCTATATATTATTCCTCCTCCCTGAGTCCCTTTCCATCTTTTTCACTTACCCATATGTGAAGAATAGTACAACATTAAATCGAAAGACATAGAATAGTTGTGCAAAATCTTACCATAACCATAGATGTCCTTCTCTTCTATGTTGCAGTGTTCTATCCCACCCACCTTCCCCCTACATCTTGCTCATTCCTTGGATGACTGGCCTTTGGGCATTTTCTAGTTTCCTCATGGGGCTACCTTTCTGAGGATTGTACATGCAGACATCCCTTTAATGGCTGACTTTCCCTCAGCCTACATGTGACGCCCCCCCCATACAGGCAGTTGCATGAAGCTTTTGTATACTGGCCGGACATTGGGTCGCTGAGTGAAATACAACCCATATGTGAAGAACACTGCAACATAGAAGAGGACATCTCTCATTACATTATTGAATATAATTCCACTTCTGGCATGTTATTTGTCACTCAATTTGAGAAACATGAAGGGTTCCTAACCACCCTCTTTCTGTACATATAAATGCATGTATATATGCATACTTAGTTTCTTATAGATGCTTACATTGGGATCTGTGTAAGTTTGTGCTTAAAAGCAAAGATTTTAGAAGAGATACGGCAAGAATATGAAGAAAATCAGTGGTGTTCTGAAAAATTGTGGATAGTTGAGAGAAATGGTAACCAGATCCATATTATCAAGCTATTACAGCTTTTTGCAAAACCTGTTTTTTGTATTTTTAAGTGTGTCTCTTAAAATATCTTTTGAATATCATTAAGGAGCATATTTCAATGCAAACTTGGCTGCTCAAGAAAATTTAAGTGTCCAGACTTCTTTCTATTAGGATATATCCAATCAGCATGTACATTTTGGAATGGCCTTTTATTGTATAATTCATAACAAATACTTCAGCATGTTTTATTTAATGGAGTATGCCTCAGTGAGGTGATCTATATTACAAGATGCCATAAGCCCATATATTGCAGGTGGCACTTAATAACATAAAGTCTGAACTCTTAGTGAACTAGTATCTTATTTTGTTCTGGAACATTACCAGAATTCCAATAACAAATGAAAAGTACTGGACTAATGACTAGGAGTAGAGTAGAAGCAGGCATAGCAATAAGAATAAGATAGTAATAGGAGTAGGAGGACTAGCAGTAGTAGTAGTAGAGTAGTAGTAGTAGTAGAGTAGTAGTAGAAGTAGCAGTAAGTATAAAATAGTAGTAGTAGGCATAGCAATAGCAGTAAGACAGTAGGAGGAGGAGGAGGAGGACTAGCAGTAGGACTAGAGTAGTAGGTGTAGAAGTAGGAGTAAGATAGTAGTAGGAGGAGGACTAGCAGCAGAGAGTAGAAGCAGGCATAGTAATAAGAATAAGATAGTAATAGGAGTAGGAGGACTAGCAGTAGTAGTAGTAGTAGTAGAGTAGTAGTAGAAGTAGCAGTAAGTATAAAATAGTAGTAGTAGGCATAGCAATAGCAGTAAGATAGTAGGAGTAGGAGGAGGACTAGCAGTAGGAGTAAAGTAGTAGCTGTAGTAGGTGTAGAAGTAGGAGTACAGTAGTAGTAGGAGTAGATAGTAGTTGTAGCAGGTGTAGTAGTAGGAGTAGATAGTAGTAGTAGCAGGAGGAGGAGGAGGAGAAGCAGAAGCAGGACTAGTAGTAGTAGGAGGACTAGCAGTAGGAATAGAGTAGTAGCTGTAGTAGGTGTAGAAGTAGGAGTACAGTAGTAGTAGGAGTAGATAGTAGTTGTAGCAGGTGTAGTAGTAGGAGTAGATAGTAGTAGTAGGAGGAGGAGGAGAAGCAGAAGCAAGACTAGTAGTAGTAGGAGGACTAGCAGTAGGAATAGATTTTGGAACATTACCAGAATTCCAGTAACATATGAAAAGTACTTGACTGATGACTATAATTTCCAACTTTGTCTTATAATGTCATGTTAGATTGTTCTGTTAACTTATTATAAAATAGTAAACAGGAAGGAGTCATGCTTTCATTGCTTTTTTTTAAATGGCATTTTCATCTAAATCATATTCAAATGGAAATTAATATATATTTGACATTTTTAAGGTGAATATATTTTTTTCTTTTCATGATGTCCTTTCTCATATAGTTATGTGTGTTGCAGTTTTGTGCTATTAGAATGGTGTCAGGAAGTATTACAGCCATATACATTAAGTTAAGATACTGCTGTACTTCAAAACAGATGTACTAAGGAAAAGAGAAACAACTGTGGAATTGTTACCATAGATTGCGTAGTCATTCCTGCAAGAAGGAGCAACGAGCACTTTTAAAAGTAAGCAGTGCCATTATTATCATACCCAGAAAATTTTGCTCTAGCCGATGCTAATGAGACAAAGAGTGCATTTAAACCTGTAATAAAATAAACATTAATAAATAAAGCTTCTAATGTTTTTGTCACTCTAACCAAATGAATAAAGGTAGAAAAGATGACATACTGAAAAAATATATGTGAGAAACTAAGAAGCCAGAATATTAGTTGACTTCTGTAAAGCAAATGTGAACATTGTTTCTCCATATGCTTTCTCCTTGTATCCTATAAATTATATTTTAAATATGTCAAAGGTTTGAGAATGCACTGTAGAGGAACACAAGGACATTGTTTTTTTTTTTTTGCCTTAATACTAATGGAAAATGGAATTCATTACTGCCGTACACATTTGAACAAGTGCTTACTGAATGTAATAAATCAGCTTGACTGCATGGCCTATGAACTCAGTATGTTTCTGCTCATTGTTGCATGAAGATGCTACCACAGCCTGAGGGGATCCAGATAGAATATGGACAAAGCTTTGTGGAGCACATGGGGTGAGTCTGCTTGTCAGTGATGCATTGAACTGAAAAACGGATTACATGCAGATAATACCACAACCGGTACTTCTGTATGTGACTTTAAAGAAACTGTTTTCGTCCCATATGCAAAAGAGTCCTATGGACTTATTTGCTTGTTATAGAGTGAAACATGGACCAAATATATGTGACCAGATGCCAGTCAGCAAAATGTATGTTGCCTTGTCTTGGTGACATATCAGCCTATCTTAGTGTATAGTTGCAGATCATGTTCATCTTAAAAGTAGACTCTATTAGGCCTCAAAACTGAAAAAGCAAAATGTCTTTTGAGAGGATGTAAGAGGATGGGATTATTTGTATGTCAACAGTGTTTCTGTTCCTTGTTGAACAGTTTTAGGCAAATAAAGAAATGTGCATGTCCTGTTTTAAGACAATATGCAGTTTAATCAACTGAAAAAATATAGAACACTCTTCCTAAAGGCATAAAGTCTAGTCCTAAATGTTTTCAAAAAAGCTCCTACCACAGTGTTTTTATTCATGTAATTATTATGCTTATTTTTGTCTATTTTGCACTAATAGTGTTTATTCTTAGGAGCTCACTGTCATAAAACAAATTGATTTTGTATTCAAGAGGTGAACAGTAATAAATCTGGGTTTGTCATAACCTTTACTACCAACATATAACTTCTACATATTTCATTTTTGAAGTGCTATCCTTGGGGAAAAATAAAATTAATAATTTCACCCTTGCAGTAATCTGACAAGATGCTTCCATGTGTTTTGGAGTTCAAATAATGTAACATGTATTTCAGTTTTATCATATATCAAAAATGTGCTTAGAAGGCCATGAATAGACCTATATACATATTTTTTTCCTGCAGAGGCAAACTCCCACCCCTGCCCCATATCCCATTTGGGAGTTGCTGTTGCATCCCTGCTACTTTTGTCAATACTCAGAGAAAAAACAAATATATATTCCCTGCACTCCTAAAAAGTAAGGTTACTTTTTATGACCTTCAGTGAAATGAGAGTAAAAGCTTCATTTTCAAACCACAATTCTTAAGAAATGCCTCTCTTACCAAATGGAACAACAGCTGTGATGTTATTTACATTTTGCATTATTTACACATACTGAACTTAAACAAATATATATATAAAATGAATGGTCAAAATGTTAAATGATCAACATGAAAATATTGACCATAACATCCTGACAACTCAATATATTGACAACCCTAAACACCATCACCCAGCACATTGAAAAAGAAAACAAATTGGCTTTTCTGATATGCTACCCATAACCCTATCACTCAAATTTGTGTGAGCAATGGTAGTGTTATAGAAAGTGCTTTTTTTAAAGTAAACTGCATTGTTAGGTTAGGAGCAAGATTAGGGTTAGAATTAGGGTTAGGGTTAGCACGTATTGCAAAGGTGGGCATGGTGGCCTTGATGCCTATCCTTACTAATGCATGCTAATCCTAATCCTTACCTTGCCCCTCCTATTAATGCCAATCCTGCACTCTGTCTTAGAAAAAACCTTTCCATACTACTACTACTATTCAAAGTATATCTGAATTTAGGAGCAGCTTATATCTCTGAACGTAGGGCTAGCATTTGGTTCACCGATTGCAAAAGGAAGCTGTTTTCCTTTTGCAATCTTTTTTTTTCTTTTGTATGGTTTAGGTTTTTCACTATGTACATTTTCACAATCCTAGCATTAATCACCTCTAGCATTAATCACCTGTGTTTCAGTGGTTGTGCATTTCAATGAATCAGCATACACCTTCTCTTTCATTATACACATACACAAATGTGTGTGTGTGTGTGTGTGTGTGTGTGTGTGTGTGTGTGTGTGTGTGTGTGTGTGTGTGTGTGTGTGTATACACACACACACACACACACACACACACACACACACACACACACACACACACACACACACACACACACACCACACATACCCCTAAAATATACTTCAGCCATGATGATCATATTGGGTGAGAAACCACGAGGTAGAGGTTTTTTGTGGAAACTGTATTTTTTGTGAAATTGTTTTCAAGACAAAGTTTTTTACCTCACATAATACATCTAAGAAGTTCAAATGAAGAAAAAATGTCCACTTCTGGAGCCGATGTATTACAACCCAAACTGATATTTATTTGTAAAATTCACAAAGGAAAATAACATCCGCAAAAGGAAATAACATCCACAATAGTCAAGCGCTTTCGTCAAATGACTTCTTCAGAACACAATTATATGGCCTCATCTCATTTTATACTTGTTGGTATTGAATCTAATTAACCAATAATTAACATTTAAAATGGCAATGTACAATAGTCATGAATATATACAAAATGCTGTTTAAAAAACAATGTTTCTGAAATAAAAAAAATAGTGTTTAAAAGACAAAACAACTGTGAATATTAAAACTGACATATCACAACTTTGTAGCCCTGAACCTAAGTTCAGGTTTAATACTGATGGCGTCATTAATACCTGGAAATTCTGTGGCGTTTAACTTAAGTTGCCACCTAGCTTCTGCCCTTAATAGTTTATTAGTCCAATCCCCCCCTCTAAAATCCACATTAACTACTTCTAAAATAGCAAACCTGAAGGTGTGGGAAGGATTACAGTTAATATGTTTAAAAAGTGCATTTTTTTCATCTTTTTTTGTAATGCTATAACAATGTTCATAAATCCTACGGTTTAACCTCCTTTCCGTCTTCCCTATATAGAAACATTCACAGACCTTGCATAAAGCTAAATAGACAACACCTGTTGTTGTACATGAACCTGGGGACAAAAATACTTCAATTTCGTATGAACCCAATCTTAGGGGTTTCAAGAATATAACAGCAATAGTCACAAGCCCCACATTTGGTAGTCCCTTTCTTTTTATAATTCTTTTTTGGGTATTTGTTTTCCAGAATACTTTTCAAATTGCTATTAACCCTATAGGTGAACAAGGGTTCAAACCCAACAGCTGACCATAAATCCTTATTTCCCTTCAACATGGCCCAGTTATTTTTAATGATCCTTTTAACATCACTTGAGGTTTCACCATATGTTAAAACCATAGCCTGGGAAAATCCTTACCTTCATTTTGGTGTTTGTCTATAATTTCCTCAGTTGCTCCTAATAAAGGTTTGTATCTAACATTCCATTCACTCATAACTTGGTCTCTAATCCTAGTTAAAAAAATCAAAAGGATAGCCTCTACCAAGGAACATATCCAAAACTAGTTTTGTCTCCTCTTCAACAAAACTAAGTTTAGAACACATTCTGACTACTCTAACCTATCTGCCCCTTTACAATATTCCTTTTTGTGTAAGGGGGGGTGGTTACTAGAAAATTCCAAGTAGTCATTAGAAAAAGTAGATTTTCTGAATACCCTAGATTGGAAGCTTTTACTATCAGAAGTTTTATATTGAGGATTTGATTACTTGTCCCCTGAAGGGGTAGTATATTTATGTATATTTGACTGTGGCCTAGTTCCACTGAGGGGGTAGTATATTTTATGTATATGTGACTGTGGTCTTGTTCCACTGAAGGGGTAGTATATTTATGTACATGTCACTGTGGCCTTTTTCCACTGAAGGGATAGTATATTTATGTATATGTGACTGTGACCTTGTTCCACTAAAGGGTTAGTATATTTATATATATGGGACTGTGTCATTTTTTACTTTGGACAAACATCTTGTATGTTTAAAAAAAGGATCTCTCTGCATCAAAGAGATCCTAAATACCAAAGGGAATGAAGTGCTTTGGTAAAACATACGTTTAAGCACACTCAGGCATATTATATGTTTATTGACATCAATAAAGTTAAATTATGTTGGACCCAGTGACAAACAAAAAGATAGATTATTAATTTGTGAGCCAATATCCCACCAGGGTTGAATGAAATTCTGTGATGCAATTTAATATACATTATGCCACTATATGGTGCTTTGTGTTTGATATATAGATATATAAAAAATATTGTTGAGGTTGGTTTTAAAAACTGATTTACAGATTGTGACTGAATAAAATTGATGTATTATTTATTGTATTGCGTATATATATTTTTCTGTTCCCACATCTTTCCCTTCAAATACTTGTAAGACTGGCTCCTGATTATGCACTAAAGAAACCATGTTTGTCAGGGGCGAAGTGTCCTCTGCTTTGGTGGTGGTGGCTGCTGTTAATAACAACATATTTTATACTGTGAAGTGGACTGCTGCTTTCTTGTTGTGCTTTATATTTTCAAATGTGCAGCAGTTGATTCCAGTTTTCATCCTTGCACTATATATACTTAAGACTAACAACAATATTTACCATCTAAATGACTAAAGTTAAGACAATACCCCAAATCCATGGCCTCCATTTTCCATAATATCTATTCCATGTCTGATATCATAGAGTAAAGCCCAAGTGTGGATAAAGGGGAAAGTCATCCACACAGGACAAACAGTCTTATAACACAACAACAGTCATCATTGCCTGATAATAAACATGTTGTTCTTGATCTTTAGGCCTTTGGTATCTTGTGTACAACTTTCTTGTAACTGTTACTATGTTTTATTTCCTGAGTGCCAAGCAACCGCATCCATTTTATTTTGTTAGAAGTTGTTATATCTTAATATGTTACATCTAAAGTGCATATGTTATGTTGTTGAGGGTGTTAATATGTTTTATTGGGCATAGTCTTGGCTTAAAGTTTGAATTTTTTGGTGATACAAGAGTGGTGAAATGGAGCATTGTATCTACTATATTGTCAAAGATAAATAGAAAGTTACATAGAAAGAGCACAGAACGAAACATTTTCAGTACGAGTTGCAAAATGTATATTATTATATTTTAAACCTGGTACAATGCATACTATATGTCACCTTACTAAAAGTTTCTGTCTTATATTTTATTCACAGAATGCTTCAAAACAACCAGCTAAGACAAGTTCCCAGTGAAGCATTTCAGAATCTGCACAACCTTCAGTCCTTGTAAGTCTTTTTTGGATTGAAAAGAAATCAGATAATGGCCCTTTTATGTTTGCAAAGTAGATTAGAGGGTATCTCTGCTGCTTTATTTTGAAGAATAGGAAATAGTAACTACTTCTAAGAGACAAACATTAATTCCAATTCAAAGCCATTAATCACTATGTGACTGTAAAATGCTACTTGGACTCTTAATTATTAAACTATTAAGATGAAAGCGGCCTGAGCCTCCTTTGGTTTAAACTTTTCCTTTGATCTCTGAAGGAGAAATGAGAGAATTCTATACAGATAACTCTTTACTGTAGCAAAGCTGGAATTTATCCACTTTTTTAAACACTGCATTCACAATATCTCATAAGAATCCAAAGGTACATCCTGCAAACAGGGACTCGGTTGTTACAGAAGAGACTTTTGAAGCATATTAAGTAGAAAATTCTAAATAACATGACAGCATCTCTGATGGTTTCTTTGTTGACTAATGTCGCACTCTGAATAAAGCATTGGAGAAGAAAACCGTAAGGCCACATTGTCTGAACAAATGCTGATATCTAGTAACTGAAAGAAGGGAAGGTTAGTGGCCATAGGAACTTTAAACAGATGTGCAGTAGTCAAGCTGATTGGCTGATAAGGGCTGTTACACAAAAGGCCCTATCTGCTGAAAGAAGGCTCTTTGCTAAAGTAAGCTCTTTGAGGAAAGAAACCGAGATTCTTTTGTTCACTAAAATTGGATTGTGCCTATTGAGGGAAAGGTGTGCACATATTCAGTTTCATGTTTTTTGCAGGGTTGCAGTCTTCTGCCTACCAGGTGCTTCTTTCTGAAGCATCCAGTTTACAATTGTATTTTAACTGTTACTCTAATTATGTACCTAAATACCAAAAAGGTAATGTTTTAAATTCCATAACAGAAAAGAAAAACTTAGCAAAACAAAGAATCTTTATAAAGCATAAAGGTGGCAATTTTGGCATTAGTTTATGTCTGACATTATTTTGTCATGTGAGTCTTTATCTTTGTTATGGGTTATATCACCTGTGCTTAGTTAATGGAGACATCAGGACTATAAACCCTACTTGGGCCTTTGTTGCCATAAAAAATGGGATGTTAAATAGCACTTCTTTTTCTTTTGCTACAGGGACATTTAATTCCTCTTGGTGTTCAAGGTTTTGATAAGTATTATGCCATGCAGTTAAGAAATTGTTTCTTTAAAGTAGTCCCCTGTTTGTTATTATAGGGGTATAACAGGGATGTAACAAAATAAGATAAGGAATTCAAAGTTTGAAAGCTGATAACCATGATGGCTAACTTCTACCTAATCACAAGTCTTCTAAATTATTATATTGCATGTCTGCAAGTTATATGATGGGGGTCTGCCTGCAAATAAAACATTTTAGTTATGCTTCTACAAAAAAGTACAATGTGTCTGAGTCAAATCCTACCTCAAGGGTTCATTTTGGGCCTATTTAAAAAAGCCTCTAATGAGAAAACAATTTTCCAAATGGATGATTAGAGGAGTGTTCCAAAATGTTATACAGTAGTATGTTGTTTTTGATGACTACAGAGTATATTCTGTAATGGCCTAATATTATGAGTAATGCATTCTACAAAACAGATAGACCAAGGAAACATTTTTCTGTCTCTGGTGAACAGAGTAGTTATATGTCTGCCAGAGACTCATGTCAGAAAACTATGTCCCTAAAGCAAAATGTCAACACGAGAAATTACACAAATTACTACCATACAGCTGAAGAATTTGCAGACCTCCCTGTAAGTGGAAGTTGCACCAAAAGAGGTGTATAACTACTCAAGCAAGAAGCCTATTAATGTAAATAGTGATTAAATTCAATGCCAGGCTTCAAGATGTGTACCCTGTACCCCAAAAGAACTCTAGATAAACAATCAATGAATCGATAGGGTTCAAGTTCATATTGCTTTGCACTTTTCAGTTTCAAGCCTTTTGACACCATTTTGCTTCTGTTTTTTATCACAGGAAGCAAATGTAACCTAATCATGCTATTGATGTCAAGGCAAACATTCTGGCAGTGATAGCAGTACAAACACTAAGGCAGAGATGGCTGAATCTGATGTAAACCATCTGACAATAGTTTGTCATGTAGTGTGATTAGAGTTTGGCATAGCACTAGAAATAAATGTAGTTATATTGTCTGACTTCTTCATTTAAAAGATGTTTCCTTACGGTGGTAACAGCTTCAGAAAGGCAGACTAACTATTTTTGAAAGTGTTGTTTCTTTGTACATCTAAATATACTTTTGCATTTATTTATAATATAACTGACTTAAGAATGCTATTGCACTATTGAACATTGCTGCTCTGCTTAGACAAAGTTATAACAAATCTCTATACTTTTTAGTAACGTTGTATGCTCGCATAATCCAGTGTAACTTCAGATGATTAATTAGAATTAGTTTTTTGTCCTCTCATTCTATGAAGCCATACCACTGTTGAAAGAAGGGAGAACTTACATGTATAAAACATGAATTAAAGGCCCATATGTGTCTGTCTGTCTATCTATCTGTCTTATCTCTCTCTCTCTTTCTCTCTCTCTCTCTCTATATATATATATATATATATATATATATATATATTTGTAACTATACATACATACATAAAAAAGAGATCCCTGTGTGTGTGTGTGTGTGTGTGTGTGTGTGTGTGTGTGTGTGTGTGTGTGTGTGTGTGTGTGTGTGTGTGTGTAAACCATAGGGTAAAAAGGTCACACAGGCATACCATTCAGTAAACACTATAAGAAAATCTGAGCCAAGCTAGAGTTTTCACTGTGTAATACCTTAAAACTCTTGTACTGAAGGCTCATGGGATATATGTACATGACCCCTTAAGGACATGCAGTGTTTCAGCTATATGGCTTTTGAATTAATTGATTGATTTATTTATTGACATTTGTTTACTAGGAAAGTCTGACAGGGTAATAGTTACCCATTTTCAGTGGAGACCTGGGCAGAAAATCACCAGAGAGTTAAATAACATAAAAAAACACTAGTACAAATGTAATTAAAAAGCATGCATACACGTGTTTTGTAGTGGAATACATAGGATACAATAAAACATGAGGAGACACCACTGGTGTAAAAATAAAAAGAAACAAAAAAATGACAATTAAATATGACTATCAGTATCTACAAAAGTATTAGAAGTATAGTCTACTACGGTAGGAAATAAAAATAAAAAGAAACAAGTCTGCCTAAAGAGTGAGGAGAGGGAAGGTGTTGAAAGGTAGAGACAGTATGGTGAGAGGTTAAGTAAGTAAGAATGTAAAGTACTTGTTAATAGAGATAATACAGGTGAGGTGGATGGGTATAGTCTTGAATCAGTGAGAAATTCTTTGCGAGAGGACTTGAATACATGGAAGCTAGATATAGGCCTGATTGAATTTGGGATAGAGTTCCATAGTTTGGATATGTATTGTGAGTATAAACTTTGACCCATACTTTTTTTTGTTCATTGATTTCAAGCAGGTTTTTGTCTTGAGAGCTCAGAGGGTGATTTGGGAGATAGTGATGAAGTACTGAGGAGATAGAAGGGCAAGTAGAGGGGGTATATAGTATATTATGGGTTAGAAGAAGTTGTGCATGGGCTAGTTGATGAGGGAGTTCTAACCACATGAGAACATATAATGAATGATATGTTTTATGTGGCAGGTTAGCTGCCAATCAAGCTATTTTATTAGAGCATTACTGCTACTGTTATTTAAGAGAGAAATATAGATGTTAGTCAGAATAGGTGAGCCATAGAGAAGAGAGAGTAAAAGGTAAATGTTAGCTATGCTGATTATGCCTGAAGGACTAAGGAATTGCTTTGCTCTATGTAGTATACCTAGCTTTTGATGAGTTATTTTTGTACAGTTTTGTATGTGAAGATCAAACTTTAAGTTTTCATCTATGGTGATGCCAAACAATCTGGTATGGGTAACTACGTTTATAGCTGTATTCTTTAAAGAGGTAATGTGGAAGTTACTTTTAGCACTGACACGGGACTTTGGAAAACAGTAGTGATTTAGTCTTTTTGGGATTAAGTAAAAATTAAGTAAAAATTAGTTTTGATCTAACCACAGTCTGACTGAGTTGATAGCATTTTGTGTCCTGGACTGTAGTTGTAGTGGGCTGTCAGATGAGCAGATGAGAAAAAAGTCATCTGCATACTGAATAAGACAAGCTTGCTGAGAGGAGGTATCTACATTGGCTGGACATCATGCAATTCCCAAAATCCCTCTAAACACAATCTGTACGGCTTCACCCAGCTCATACAGACCCCTATCAGGATTAATAAATCATCCAATAAACATTCCATACTCGAATGGATCTTAACAAACAAAGCAAACCACTCCCTTCACTCAGGCTGCCTTCCAAACTGCCTCAGTGACCATCTTCTGACCTACTTAATCAGACAAAGAGCTAGCTCAAAGGAACAAACTATTTATCAACAAATAAGGAACACAAAGCAATTTAACCCCATTAATTTCACCAACTCCAAAAAGCACTGCAACTGGCTGCCACTTAAACATCTTCTCCTGGAAGATGCTGTCCATCACTTTAACAATACCTTCCTTACTATCTTATACTCACAAGCTCCCACCAGGACCATAAGAGTAAAATTCAGCCATGCCCCATGACTAAAAAAAGAAACTAGATAATTTCTAATGACAAGAGACAAAGCCTGGGATAAATGGTATAAAACTAAATGCAATGTTACAAAACAAAATTACCGTGAACTTAGAAACAAAGCCAAGAAACAAATTAAGCAAGACAAAATAAACTACTACACTGATATTCAAACCAAATACCAACATAACCTGCAAAAATTCTGGCCAGCAGTAAACAACCTACTCCAACCAGGAAAAACTATTACCAGCCAACCTTCTTCTTCTTTTGGCTTTTGCCCGGTTAGGGGTCGCCACAGCGGATCACCTGTCCACTCATGATTGGCAGTGGAGTTTTACAGTATCAAGTTGGCAGCCCGGCGCCGAACCTTCCACTGAAGGCACACACACACCCGGTCACACCTAGGGCCAATGTAGAGTGTCCAATCCACTTACAGCATGTCTTTGGGAAGAAACTGGAGCACCCGGAGGAAACCCACGCGACCACAGGGAGGACATGCAGACTCTGCACAGAAGGCACCCCAGCTGAGGATTGAACCGGAGAACCTCTTGCTGTGAGGCGGCAATGCTAACTGCTGCACCACCATGGCTGCCAACCTACTACTGCTAATAATGAAGAGAATATTGCTACCCAATACAATAAATACATTACTGAAACTATATTAGCCCTCTCTAACAAACAGTCACCCTCCCCAAATCCAGTTACTCCTAGTCTACAGACAATAATTCCTTCTCCCTTTTACCTGTATCAACTGTAGCAATAAAAAAATTGCTTAAGATATTTAAGCCTACTACCCTAGCTGCAGACAGCCTACCAGCAGAGTTTCTAAAACTAACAGCAGAAGCAGTATCTTGCCCAGTGTCAATACTTATTAACAGATCCGTAGTAAAACACCATGTCCCAACCATTTGGAAGACTTCCAACATACTTCCACTTCACAAAGGAGGTAGCTCTGCAGATCTAGCTGACTACCATCCAATTGCAATATTATCCCCTCTGTCTAAAATACGTGAAAGAATTGTGCACACACAAGTTATGGAATACCTACAAGCAAACAATCTACTATCCCACACACAGCACGGTTTCCGTCCCCATCACAGTACAACTACTGCCTTATTATCTTTCACCAACACAATACACTATCATAGAAACTGTCACAAATATGTATCCTCCATAGTCTTAGACCTATCTAAAGTATTTGACATGGTTTCGCACAACAAACTTCTAACCACACTTCTTCTCAACCTACTCTTGCCTGATTCCAAGACTACCTTACTGGATGGCAGTAAGCAGTACGTTGGCAAGGAAGTCAATCACCCTTTCTTCCTGTGACCCTAGGTGTTCCCCAAGGCTCCATATTAGTTCTCCTACTTTTCTCAGTATTCACAAATAACCTCCATAGCTCAACTCCACAGGCCTCTGTCATCCAATATGCAGATGACTCCACAGTTATATGTGCGTCCCCTATCATTCAAGAACTACAATCACTTACACAAGAATCCTTTCTAGCAGTAGAAACCTGGCTAACAAACTCCCACCTTATCCTGAACCCCAAGAAAACCAAACTTATGCTGTTCCACCCCACTAAAACTTCTGCATCCCTCCCCTCTTTTAATATTATAGCAAAATAACAACACCATCATCACACCCACTTATCACAGTAAGCTACTGGTGGTTGAAATAGATAACTTGAGATTTGACATCCACATATCTCAAACAATAAAAAAGTACACAAAAAGCTAGGTATACTATACAGGAGCAAACTCTACCTCACAAAAAACACAAAAGCCACTATAGCTCAAAGCCATTTAATCTCAACTCTACTGTACGCAGCACCCATACTTACAAACCTAAAAAAATTTGATCTAGCAAAACTAGAGACATGCTATAATAAAATTGCTAGATTTGCCACCCACTGAAACTGTAGGTCACATCACTGTACAGCACTCGAGCAGCTCAACTGGCTAGAGCCTCCTCAACTCCTGCTATATAGTCAGCTAGCCATGGCCCTGAAAATAGGCTGTCATAAAGAGAACACACCTGACCTACATAACCTACTACAGCCATACTCCAGTACTAGAACTCTACGATCCAGTAACAAAACCCTGATAAAAATCACCACTGCTAACAATCAGGCTGGTGAATCCCTCTTCTCCAAGTATATAGCTAAACTTTGGAATGCACTACCTCCCAACATAACATCCACCACATCCTCAGCACAGTTCAAATTACTGCTAAAACTCCCACAGCCAATAAATGGCTATGTCCATGTACTGCAGCCTATTAATCTACCTATTCCTAATGCCCTGTAACTACTGCTTCTATGTTGACTAAATCTCAACACCACCACTTAATACTAAGGTGTTCAAACTCTAATGACTATGAAATACTAATAAGTAAGTAACTTACTGTTGACAAACTGTCTCATACCTGCAAATCTCTCATCATGCTTCTTTGATTACATAAGAATATAAAGTCATTGTTAACTATGCCTGTATGTGAAACCTTGTACATTTACTATCATTTACTATCATCTACTACTATGTCTGTATAAACACTGTACTCAAGTCTTTTGTTAACTGTATGTGTTTTTTTTTTTTGTGTGCATCTTTTTTCCCCCGGGCCTCCGCTGAAAAAGGACCTGTGTCCAGTCGGACTTTCCCGGTTATCAAATGTAAAATAAAATTAAATAAATAAATAAATAATATATATGTTGCTGATGAAAATGTTAAAGATCAGTAGACTGAGAATAGAGCCTTGAGGACACCCGTTTTAACTAGAAGAAAAGGAGAGCAGAAGAAAACAGTTCAACAGCTTGCTATCTTTCAGATATGTCGTTAGAGAACTGCAAAAGGCTTGGTTGGTATAGAAACACCCAGCGGGGGCATGTGACTCAGACGTTTCTCATGTGACACTGCCTCAAAGGCTTTGAGAGATCTAGAAAAACAGAAGAGCTAAACCTTCCTTGTTCTATAGGCTTATTAATGGTGTGAGAAAAGTTGAACAGAGTTGTAGTAGTGCTATGGCCTGGTCATAAACCATGTTGTGCTGGGGTTAGATCATTTTCCAGGATCTTATAAAGGACAGAGTACAAAGGATTAGTCTAGGTAAAATCACTTTAGCTAACAGATCTAGGAGATTCTGTCTCTGATACCCTCCTTGTGGGAAAAATAAAGATGCCTTGTTGAAGTTTCAAGTAGTTTTTTCAGTTAAGTAGGTAGATGGATAAGTGTTCTTCTGAGATAGATTCTGGGTAATTTGCTTCTCGATGAGGTTTAACAACTCCTTGTATACATCTAATGTTTGATAGGTTTTGTCTTTCTGCTATTGTTTCCATACTTATTTATATGTTTTTGCATAATTTATGTAGAATGATTCAGCCATGGACTTTAAGTATTTTTTACTCTTTTATTTCTAGTAAAGGCAAGGGTATTTAAGGTGTTCATGAATATGTTGTTGAATTTGTTAACAGCTTCATTTAGGGGTAGAGTTTTGAGTGGAGAGCAGTTGATGGATTTAAGTAGATTATTGAGTGTATTAGGATGAAAGAAAGATTTTGTGTAATTCTGTATTGATTTTTTTTTTTTTAGCTGGTGGGTGATTTCTCTATTGGTGAATATAGGGTGATGGTCACAAGGGAATCGGGTAGTCCCCCTGAGATAGCATACTTCCTTACTGGGGTCAAGACAAGTATCCAGTCAAGGTTCGAATTTTTATAATTTGCTTTGTTGAGTCGAGTAGAGAACGAGAACAGCTGTTTGAACCCATACAAGTTAAGACGGATAGCTAGGGTGTTAGAATTCGCAGATAACCAGTCAGTGTTAACATCACCTAAGATAATGGATTCATTAGTTGTTGTTGTTTGTCTTTCGACTTTTCCCGGTTAGGGGTTGGCACAGCAGAACTCCAGTCCGCTAATGATTGGCAGTAGATTTTTACGTGCTGGCTTGCCGGGCCTAACGCACAACCTTCAATGAAGGAACGCCCATTCATGCATGTCGCCACACAGAAGACGCTCTAACTGAGAATCGAACGGGCAACGTCTAACTGTGAGGCGACAACACTACCGCAGCACCACCACCGCAGTTATAATGGATTCATTAGTAATATTTGCAATTATCCAGCAAATAATTTCTTCTAATAAGCTAATATTATTACCTGGCTGTATGTAGAGGGCAACTATACAAAGCTTCTTATGTTTATTAACATTGAGAAGAGAGATAAGTCGTTCTGCATTTCGGAAGGTTGGTATGTTAGTTTTGAGAAACTTAGACAATTATATACAATTGCAATGCCTCACCCTTTTCTGTAGTATTTTGCATTGAATTGTATTGTAGCCAGGAGATAGAATTTCAGAATCTTTTATATTTCATTTTAGCCATGTTTCAGTAATGACAGTAATATCTGGTGAGTATTGAAGCCAGCCTTGAAGGTCTGTAACTTTGGTTACAATGTTATGATTGTTAATAGAAATAATGAAAAGTTTTGTGGGTTTTGTATAGGAGTTAGTGGCAGAAGATGGTGAAATGGATGTTTCTGAGGGGCTGGGGTTGGAATCGATGTCACCACAAAGACTGATTTCAGAGAAGAGAGAATTAAGATTAGTTTTTTTTTTTTTTTTATAAAGTATATGAATTTATTCCAGGTTATGTCAAAGTTAATTAAATGCTTAAATGTTTTGTATTTGAAAAGGTTTTACATCTAATAATTTGAGGAAATAGATATGAAGGAGGGTTTAGCCTGACTACAGGTATGGTGAGTGGAAGTATGTGAGTGTGAATAGTGTGAATAAACTGTGAAAATTGCATGGTACTGAAGTCTTTTTATCTGGGCTAATCCTTTATACTCTGTTTTTTGTTTCCCCTGTCACCCTCTAGATCACAGGTGGGATACCAGACTTGACTTGAAACTTCTGGATTACCTGTTATTGGATCTTAGAAATGTGGGGACAGATGACAATTGGTCTAAAGTTAGAGATTTCAAAGGAGTTATCTCCTTTATGGAGGGGAATAGTGGTACAGAGTAAGGTGACATATAATGAAACAATGGTAAGTAGTAATGTGACGTAATGAAACAATGGTAGGGAGTAAGGTGACATATAATGAAACAATGGTAGGTAGTAAGGTGACATATAATGAAACAATGGTAGGTAGTAAGGTGATATATAATGAAACAATGGTAGGTAGCAAGTTGACATGTAATAAAACAATGGTACTTAGTAAGGTGACGTATAATGAACAATGGTAGGTAGTAAGGTGACATGTAATGAAACAATGGCAGGTAGTAAGGTGACACAATGAAACAATGGTAGGTAGTAAGGTAATGAAACAATGGTATGTAGTAAGGTGACACATAATGAAACAATGCTAGGTAGTAAGGTGACGTAATGAAACAATGGTAGGTAGTAAGGTGACACATAATGAAACAATGGTAGGCAGTAAGGTGACACATAATGAAACAATGGTAGATAGTAAGGTGATGTAATGAAACAATGGTAGGGACTAAGGTGATATGTAATGAAATAATGGTAGGTAGTAAGGTGACATTTAATGAAACAATGGTAGGGAGCAAGGCGACATTTAATGAAACAATGGTAGGTAGTAAGGTGACATATAATGAAACAATGGTAGGTAGTAAGGTGACATTTAATGAAACAATAGTAGGTAGTAAGGTGACATTTAATGAAACAATGGTAGGTAGTAAGGTGACATATAATTAAACAATGGTAGGTAGTAAGGTGACATGGAATGAAACAATGATAGGTAGTTCGATGACATGTAATGAAACAATAGTAGGTAGGAAGGTGACGTAAAGAAACAGTAGATAGTAAGGTGACATGTAATGAAACAATGGTAGGTAATAAAGAAACAGTAGATAGTAAGGTGACATGTAATGAAACAATGGTAGGTAATAAAGTGACAAATAAAGAAACAATGGTAGGTAGTAAGGTGACATGTAGTGAAACAATGGTAGGGAGTTAGGTGACATAATGTAACAATGGTAGGTAGTAAAGTGACATGTAATGAACCAATGGTAGGTAGCAAGATGACATCTAATGAAACAATGGTAGATAGTAAGGTGACATATAAAAAAACAATGGTAAGTAGTAAGGTGACATAATGAAACAATGGTAGGTAGTAAGGTGACACATAATGAAACAATGGCAGGCATTAAGGTGACATATAATGAAACAATGGAAGGTAGTAAGGTGATGTAATGAAACAATGGTAGGTAGTAAGGTGACATATAAGGAAACAATGGTAAGTAGTAAGGTGACACATAATGAAACAATGGTAGATGGTAAGGTGCCATAATGAATCAATGGTAGGTAGTAAGGTGACATGTAATGAAACAATGGTAGGTAGTAAGGTGACATGTAATAAATCAATGATAGGTGCTAAGGTGACATGTAATAAAACAATGGTAGGTAGTAAGGTGACATGTAATGAAACAATGGTAGGGAGTAAGGTGACATGTAATGAAACAATGGTAGAGAGAAAGGTGACGTAATGTAACAATGGTAGGGAGTAAAATGACATAAAGAAACAATGGTAGGGATTAAGGTGATGTGTAATGAAACAATGGTAGGGAGTTAGGTGATGTAATGTAACACTGGTAGGTAGTAAGTGACATGTAATGACGCAATGGTAGGTAGCAAGGTGACATCTAATGAAACAATGGTAGGTAGTAAGGGGACATATAATGAAACAATGGTAGGTAGTAAGGTGACATATAATGAAACAATGGTAGGTAGTAAGGTGACATGTAATGAAATAATGGTAGGGAGTTAGGTGATGTAATGTAACAAAAGTAGGGAGTAAGGTGACATATAATGAAACAAAGGTAGGTAGTAAGGTGACATATAATGAAACAGTGGTAGGTAGTAAGGTGACACGTAATAAAACAATGGTAGGCAGTAAGGTGACATGTAATGAAACAATGGTAGGTAGTAAGGTGACATATAATGAAACAAAAGTAGGTAGTAAGGTGACATATAATGAAACAATGGTAGGTAGTAATGTGACATAATGAAACAATGGTAGGTAGTAAGGTGATATGCAGTGAAACAATGGTCGGTAGTAAGGTGACACAATGAAACAATGGTACATAGTAAGGTGACGTATAATGAAACAATGGTACGTAGTAAGGTGACATGTAGGGAATAAGATGACATGTAATGAAACAATAGTAGGTAGTAAGGTTACATGTAATGAAACAATGGTAGGTAGTAAGGTGACACAATGAAACAATGGTAGGTAGTAAGGTGACACATAATGAAGCAATGGCAGGCAGTAAGGTGACATGTAATGAAACAATGGCAGGTAGTAAGGTGACACATAATGAAACAATAGTAGGCAGTAAGGTGACATGGAATGAAACAATGGTAAGTAGTAAGGTGATGTAATGAAACAATGGTAGAGACTAAGGTGATATGTAATGAAATAATGGTAGGTAGTAAGGTGAATGTAATGAAACAATGGTAGGGAGCAAGGGGACATTTAATGAAACAATGGTAGGTAGTAAGGTGACATGGAATGAAACAATGGTAGGTAGTATGATGACATATAATGAAACAATAGTAGGTAGGAAGGTGACATAATGAAACAGTAGGTAGTAAGGTGACATGTAATGAAACAATGGTAGGTAATCAGGTGACAAATAAAGAAACAATGGTAGGTAGTAAGGTGACGTAGTGAAACAATGGTAGGGAGTTAGGTGACATGTAATGAAACAATGGTAGGTAGCAAGATGACATCTAATGAAACAATGGTAGGGAGTAAGGTGACATATAATGAAACAATGGTAGGTAGTAAGGTGACATATAATGAAACAATGGTAGGTAGTAAGGTGACATGTAATGAAACAATGGTAGGGAATAAGGTGAAATGTAATGAAACAATAGTAGGTAGTAAGGTGACGTAATGAAACAATGGTAGGTAGAAAGGTGACACATAATAAAACAATGGTAGGGAGTAAGGTGACATACAATGAAACAATGGTAAGTAGTAAGGTGACATATAATGAAGCACTGGTAGGTAGTAAGGTGACGTAATGAAACAATGGTAGGGAGTAAGGTGACATGTAATGAAACAATGGTAGGGAGTAAGCTGATGTAATGAAACAATGGTAGGTAGTAAGGTGACATATAATGAAACAATGGTAGGTAGTAAGGTGACGTAATGAAACAATGTTGTGATATAATGAAACAATGGTAGGTACTAAGGTGACACATAATGAAACAATGGTAGGTAGTAAGGTGACGTAATGAAACAATGGTAGGTAGTAAGGTGACACATAATGAAACAATGGTAGGTAGTAATGTGTTGTAATGAAACAATGGTAGGTAGTAAGGTGACACATAATGAAACAATGGCAGGCAGTAAGGAGTCATATAATGAAACAATGGTAGGTAGTAAGGTGACATGAAATGAAACAATGGTAGGTAGTAAGGTGACACAGAATGAAACAATGGTAGGTAGTAAGGTGACATATAATGAAACTATGGTAGGTAGTAAGGTGACATATAATGAAACAATGGAAGGTAGTAAGGTGACACATAATGAAACAATGGTAGGTAGTATGGTATCATAATGAATCAATGGTAGGTAGTAAGGTGACACATAATGAAACAACAGCAGGCAGTGAGGTGACATATAATGAAACAATGGTAGGTAGTAAAGTGATGTAATGAAACCATGGTAGGTAGTAAGGTGACATATAATGAAACAATGGTAGGTAGTAAAGTGACACATAATAAAACAATTTTAGGTAACAATGTGACATATAATGAAATAATGGAAGGTGGTAAGGTGACACATAATGAAACAATGGTAGGTAGTAAGGTGCCATAATGAGTCAATGGTAGGTAGTAAGGTGACACAGAATGAAACAATGGTAGGTAGTAAGGTGACATGTAATGAAATAATGGTAGGAAGTAAGCTGACATGTAATGAAACAATGGTAAGGAATAAGGTGAAATGTAATGAAACAATAGTAGGTAGTAAGGTAATGAAACAATGGTAGGTAGTAAGGTGACACATAATAAAACAATGGTAGGTAGTAAGGTGACATATAATGAAACAATGGTAGGTAGTAAGGTGACATATAATGAAACAATGGAAGGTAGTAAGGTGACACATAATGAAACAATGGTAGGTAGTATGGTGTCATAATGAATCAATGGTAGGTAGTAAGGTGACACATAATGAAACAATGGCAGGCAGTGAGGTGACATATAATGAAACAATGGTAGGTAGTAAAGTGGTGTAATGAAACCATGGTAGGTAGTAAGGTGACATGTAATGAAACAATGGTAGGTAGTAAGGTGACGTACTGAAACAATGGTAGGTAGTAAGGTGACATGTAATGAAACAATGGTAGGTAGTAAGGTGACATATAATGAAACAATGGTAGGTAGTAAGTTGACATGTAATAAAACAATGGTAGGTAGTATGGTGACGTAATAAAACAATGGTAGGGAGTAAGGTGACATAAAATGAAACAATGGTAGGTAGTAAAGTGACATGTAATGAAATAATGGTAGGGAGTTAGATGACGTAATGTAACAATGGTAGGTAGTAAGGTGACATGTAATGAAACAATGGTAGGCAGTAAGGTGATGTAATGTAACAAAGGTATGGAGTAAGGTGACATATAATGAAACAAAGGTAGGGAGTAAAGTGACATATAATGAAACAATGGTAGGTAGTAAGGTGACACGTAATGAAACAATGGTAGGCAGTAAGGTGACATGTAATGAAACAATGGTAGATAGTAAGCTGACATATAATGAAACAAAGGTAGGGAGTAAGGTGACATATAATGAAACAATGGTAGGTAGTAATGTGACGTAATGAAACAATGGTAGGTGGTAAGGTGATATGCAATGAAACAATGGTAGGTAGCAAGTTGACATGTAATAAAACAATGGAACGTAGTAAGGTGACATATAATGAAACAATGGTAGGTAGTAAGGTGACGTAATGAAACAACAGTAGGGAATAAGATGATGTAATGAAACAATAGTAGGTAGTAAGGTGATGTAATGAAACAATGGTAGTTAGTAAGGTGACACAATGAAACAGTGGTAGGTAGTAAGGTGACACATAATGAAACAATGATAGGCAGAAGGTGACATGTAATGAAACAATGGTAGGTAATAAGGTGACACATAATGAAACAAGAGTAGGCAGTAAGGTGACATGGAATGAAACAATGTTAAGTAGGAAGGTGATGTAATGAAACAAGAGTAGAGACTAAGGTGATATATAATGAAATAATGGTAGGTAGTAAGGTGAATGTAATGAAACAATGGTAGGGAGCAAGGTGACATTTAATGAAACAATGGTAGGTAGTAAGGTGACATATAATGAAACAATGGTAGGTAGTACAGTGACACGTAATGAAGCAATGGTAGGCAGTAAGGTGACATGTAATGAAACAATGGTAGATAGTAAGGTGACATATAATGAAACAATGGTAGGTAGTAAGGAGTCATATAATGAAACAATGGTAGGTAGTAAGGTGACATGTAATGAAATAATGATAGGAAGTAAGCTGACATGTAATGAAACAATGGTAGGGAATAAGGTGCAATGTAATGAAACAGTAGTTGGTAGTAAGGTGATGTAATGAAACAATGGTAGGTAGAAAGGTGACACATAATAAAACAATGGTAGGAAGTAAGGTGACATACAATGAAACAATGGTAAGTACTAAGGTGACATATAATGAAACAATGGTAGGTAGTAAGGTGACGTAATGAAACAATGGTAGGGAATAAGATGACATCTAATGAAACAGTAGGTAGTAAGGTGACATGTAATGAAACAATGGTAAGTAGTAAGGTGACACAATCAAACAATGGTAGGTAGTAAGGTGACACATAATGAAACAATGGTACGCAGTAAGGTGACATGTAATGAAACAATGGTAGGTAGTAAGATGACACATAATGAAACAATAGTAGGCAGTAAGGTGACATGGAATGAAACAATGGTAAGTAGGAAGATGACATATAATGAAACAATGGTAGGTAGTAAGGTGACATGAAATGAAACAATGGTAGGTAGTACAATGACATATAATGAAACAATAGTAGGTAGGAAAGTGACATAATGAAACAGTAGGTAGTAAGGTGATATGTAATGAAACAATGGTAGGTAATAAGGTGACAAATAAAGAAACAATGGTAGGTAGTAAGGTGACATGTAGTGAAACAATGGTAGGGAGTTAGGTGACGTAATGTAACAATGGTAGGTAGTTAGGTGACATGTAATGAAACAATGGTAGGTAGCAAGATGACATCTAATGAAACAATGGTATGGAGTAAGGTGACATATAATGAAACAATGGTAGGTAGTAAGGAGTCATATAATGAAACAATGGTAGGTAGTAAGGTGACATGTAATGAAATAATGATAGGAAGTAAGCTGACATGTAATGAAACAATGGTAGGGAATAAGGTGCAATGTAATGAAACAATAGTTGGTAGTAAGGTGACGTAATGAAACAATGGTAGGTAGAAAGGTGACACATAATAAAACAATGGTAGGGAGTAAGGTAACATACAATGGAACAATGGTAAGTACTAAGGTGACATATAATGAAACAATGGTAGGTAGTAAGGTGACGTAATGAAACAATGGTAGGGAGTAAGGTGACATGTAATGAAACAATAGTAGGGAGTAAGCTGACATGTAATGAAACAATGGTAGGTAGTAAGGTGACATGTAAGGAAACAATGGTAGGGAATAAGGTGCAATGTACTGAAACAATAGTTGGTAGTAAGGTGACGTAATGAAGCAATGGTAGGTAGAAAGGTGACACATAATGAAACAATAGTAGGTAGTAACGTGACATATAATGAAACAATGGTAGGTAGTAAGGTGACACATAATGAAACAATGGTAGGTAGTAAGGTGACATAATGAAACAATGGTAGTTAGTAAGGTGACACATAATGAAATAATGGTAGGTAGTAAGGTGACATGTAATGAAATAATGGTAGCGAGTTAGGTGATGTAATGTAACAAAGGTAGGGAGTAAGGTGACATATAATGAAACAAAGGTAGGTAGTAAGGTGACATATAATGAAACAGTGGTAGGTAGTAAGGTGACACGTAATAAAACAATGGTAGGCAGTAAGGTGACATATAATGAAACAATGGTAGGTAGTAAGGTGACATATAATGAAACAAAAGTAGGTAGTAAGGTGACATATAATGAAACAATGGTAGGTAGTAATGTGATGTAATGAAACAATGGTAGGTAGTAAGGTGATATGCAGTGAAACAATGGTAGGTAGCAAGCTGACATATAATAAAACAATGGTACATAGTAAGGTGACGTATAATGAAACAATGGTAGGTAGTAAGGTGACATGTAATGAAACAATGGTAGGGAATAAGATGACATGTAATGAAACAATAGTAGGTAGTAAGGTGACATGTAATGAAACAATGGTAGGTAGTAAGGTAACACAATGAAACAATGGTAGGTAGTAAGGTGGCACATAATGAAACAATGGCAGGCAGTAAGGTGACATGTAATGAAACAATGGCAGATAGTAAGGTGACACATAATGAAACAATAGTAGGCAGTAAGGTGACATGTAATGAAACAATGGCAGATAGTAAGGTGACACATAATGAAACAATAGTAGGCAGTAAGGTGACATGGAATGAAACAATGGTAAGTAGTAAGCTGATGTAATGAAACAATGGTAGAGACTAAGGTGATATGTAATGAAATAATGGTAGGTAGTAAGGTGAATGTAATGAAACAATGGTAGGGAGCAAGGGGACATTTAATGAAACAATGGTAGGTAGTAAGGTGACATATAATGAAACAATGGTAGGTAGTAAGGTGACATGGAATGAAACAATGGTAGGTAGTATGATGACATATAATGAAACAATAGTAGGTAGGAAGGTGACGTAATGAAACAGTAGGTAGTAAGGTGACATGTAATGAAACAATGGTAGGTAATCAGGTGACAAATAAAGAAACAATGGTAGGTAGTAAGGTGACGTAGTGAAACAATGGTAGGGAGTTAGGTGACATGTAATGAAACAATGGTAGGTAGCAAGATGACATCTAATGAAACAATGGTAGGGAGTAAGGTGACATATAATGAAACAATGGTAGGTAGTAAGGTGACATGTAATGAAATAATGGTAGGAAGTAAGCTGACATGTAATGAAACAATGGTAGGGAATAAGGTGAAATGTAATGAAACAATAGTAGGTAGTAAGGTGACGTAATGAAACAATGGTAGGTAGAAAGGTGACACATAATAAAACAATGGTAGGGCGTAAGGTGACATACAATGAAACAATGGTAAATAGTAAGGTGACATATAATGAAGCACTGGTAGGTAGTAAGGTGACGTAATGAAACAATGGTAGGGAGTAAGGTGACGTAATGAAACAATGGTAGGGAGTAAGCTGACGTAATGAAACAATGGTAGGAAGAAAGGTGACACATAATGAAACAATAGTAGGTAGTAACGTGACATATAATGAAACAATGGTAGTTAGTAAGGTGACATGTAAAAAAACAATGGTAGGGAATAAGGTGAAATGTAATGAATCAATAGTAGGCAGTAAGCTGACACATAATGAAACAATGGTAGGTAGTAAGGTGACATGTAATGAAATAATGGTAGGAAGTAAGCTGACATGTAATGAAACAATGGTAAGGAATAAGGTGAAATGTAATGAAACAATAGTAGGTAGTAAGGTGACGTAATGAAACAATGGTAGGTAGAAAGGTGACACATAATAAAACAATGGTAGGGAGTAAGGTGACATACAATGAAACAATGGTAAATAGTAAGGTGACATATAATGAAGCACTGGTAGGTAGTAAGGTGACGTAATGAAACAATGGTAGGGAGTAAGGTGACATAATGAAACAATGGTAGGGAGTAAGCTGACGTAATGAAACAATGGTAGGAAGAAAGGTGACACATAATGAAACAATAGTAGGTAGTAAGGTGACATACAATGAAACAATGGTAGGTAGTAAGGTGACATGTAAGGAAACACTGGTAGGGAATAAGGTGAAATGTAATGAATCAATAGTAGGCAGTAAGGTGACACATAATGAAACAATGGTAGGAAGAAAGGTGACACATAATGAAACAATAGTAGGTAGTAACGTGACATATAATGAAACAATGGTAGTTAGTAAGGTGACACATAATGAAACAATGGTAGGTAGTAAGGTGACGTAATGAAACAATGGTAGGTAGTAAGGTGACACATAATGAAACAATGGTAGGTAGTAATGTGTTGTAATGAAACAATGGTTGGTAGTAAGGTGACACATAATGAAACAATGGCAGGCAGTAAGGAGACATATAATGAAACAATGGTAGGTAGTAAGGTGACATGAAATGAAACAATGGTAGGTAGTAAGGTGACACATAATGAAACAATGGTAGGTAGTAAGGTGACATATAATGAAACAATGGTAGGTAGTAAGGTGACATATAATGAAACAATGGTAGGTAGTAAGGTGACACATAATGAAACAATGGTAGGTAGTATGGTGTCATAATGAATCAATGGTAGGTAGTAAGGTGACACATAATAAAACAATGGCAGGCAGTAACGTGACATATAACGAAACAATGGTAGGTAGTAAAGTGATGTAATGAAACAATGGTAGGTAGTAAGGTGACATATAATGAAACAATGGTAGGTAGTAAAGTGACACATAATAAAACAATAGTAGGTAGTAATGTGACATATAATGAAATAATGGAAGGTGGTAAGGTGACACATAATGAAACAATGGTAGGTAGTAAGGTGCCATAATGAGTCAATGGTAGGTAGTAAGGTGACACAGAATGAAACAATGGTAGGTAGTAAGGTGACATGTAATGAAATAATGGTAGGAAGTAAGCTGACATGTAATGAAACAATGGTAGGGAATAAGGTGCAATGTAATGAAACAATAGTAGGTAGTAAGGTGACATAATGAAACAATGGTAGGTAGAAAGGTGACACATAATAAAACAATGGTAGGCAGTAAGGTGACATATAATGAAACTATGGTAGGTAGTAAGGTGACATATAATGAAACGATGGAAGGTAGTAAGGTGACACATAATGAAACAATGGCAGGCAGTGAGGTGACATATAATGAAACAATGGTAGGTAGTAAAGTGATGTAATGAAACCATGGTAGGTAGTAAGGTGACATGTAGTGAAACAATGGTAGGTAGTAAGGTGACGTACTGAAACAATGGTAGGTAGTAAGGTGACATGTAATAAAACAATGGTAGGTAGTAAGATGACATATAATGAAACAATGGTAGGTAGAAAGGTGACACATAATAAAACAATGGTAGGCAGTAAGGTGACATATAATGAAACTATGGTAGGTAGTAAGGTGACATATAATGAAACAATGGAAGGTAGTAAGGTGACACATAATGAAACAATGGTAGGTAGTATGGTGTCATAATGAATCAATGGTAGGTAGTAAGGTGACACATAATGAAACAATGGCAGGCAGTGAGGTGACATATAATGAAACAATGGTAGGTAGTAAAGTGATGTAATGAAACCATGGTAGGTAGTAAGGTGACATGTAATGAAACAATGGTAGGTAGTAAGGTGACGTACTGAAACAATGGTAGGTAGTAAGGTGACATGTAATAAAACAATGGTAGGTAGTAAGATGACATATAATGAAACAATGGTAGGTAGTAAGGTGACATATAATGAAACAAAAGTAGGTAGTAAGGTGACATATAATGAAACAGTGGTAGGTAGTAAGGTGACACGTAATAAAACAATGGTAGGCAGTAAGGTGACATGTAATGAAACAATGGTAGGTAGTAAGGTGACATATAATGAAACAAAAGTAGGTAGTAAGGTGACATATAATGAAACAATGGTAGGTAGTAATGTGACGTAATGAAACAATGGTAGGTAGTAAGGTGATATGCAGTGAAACAATGGTAGGTAGCAAGCTGACATGTAATAAAACAATGGTACATAGTAAGGTGACGTATAATGAAACAATGGTAGGTAGTAAGGTGACATGTAATGAAACAACGGTAGGGAATAAGATGACGTAATGAAACAATAGTAGGTAGTAAGGTGACATGTAATGAAACAATGGTAGGTAGTAAGGTGACACAATGAAACAATGGTAGGTAGTAAGGTGACACATAATGAAACAATGGCAGGCAGTAAGGTGACATGTAATGAAACAATGGCAGATAGTAAGGTGACACATAATGAAACAATAGTAGGCAGTAAGGTGACATGGAATGAAACAATGGTAAGTAGTAAGGTGATGTAATGAAACAATGGTAGAGACTAAGGTGATATGTAATGAAATAATGGTAGGTAGTAAGGTGAATGTAATGAAACAATGGTAGGGAGCAAGGGGACATTTAATGAAACAATGGTAGGTAGTAAGGTGGCATATAATGAAACAATGGTAGGTAGTAAGGTGACATGGAATGAAACAATGGTAGGTAGTATGATGACATATAATGAAACAATAGTAGGTAGGAAGGTGACGTAATGAAACAGTAGGTAGTAAGGTGACATGTAATGAAACAATGGTAGGTAATCAGGTGACAAATAAAGAAACAATGGTAGGTAGTAAGGTGACGTAGTGAAACAATGGTAGGAGTTAGGTGACATGTAATGAAACAATGGTAGGTAGCAAGATGACATCTAATGAAACAATGGTAGGGAGTAAGGTGACATATAATGAAACAATGGTAGGTAGTAAGGTGACATGTAATGAAATAATGGTAGGAAGTAAGCTGACATGTAATGAAACAATGGTAGGGAATAAGGTGAAATGTAATGAAACAATAGTAGGTAGTAAGGTGACGTAATGAAACAATGGTAGGTAGAAAGGTGACACATAATAAAACAATGGTAGGGAGTAAGGTGACATACAATGAAACAATGGTAAATAGTAAGGTGACATATAATGAAGCACTGGTAGGTAGTAAGGTGACGTAATGAAACAATGGTAGGGAGTAAGGTGACATGTAATGAAACAATGGTAGGGAGTAAGCTGACATAATGAAACAATGGTAGGTAGTAAGGTGACATATAATGAAACAATGGTAGGTAGTAAGGTGACATGTAAAAAAACAATGGTAGGGAATAAGGTGAAATGTAATGAATCAATAGTAGGCAGTAAGCTGACACATAATGAAACAATGGTAGGAAGAAAGGTGACACATAATGAAACAATAGTAGGTAGTAACGTGACATATAATGAAACAATGGTAGTTAGTAAGGTGACACATAATGAAACAATGGTAGGTAGTAAGGTGACGTAATGAAACAATGGTAGGTAGTAAGGTGACACATAATGAAACAATGGTAGGTAGTAATGTGTTGTAATGAAACAATGGTAGGTAGTAAGGTGACACATAATGAAACAATGGCAGGCAGTAAGGAGACATATAATGAAACAATGGTAGGTAGTAAGGTGACATGAAATGAAACAATGGTAGGTAGTAAGGTGACACAGAATGAAACAATGGTAGGTAGTAAGGTGACATATAATGAAACTATGGTAGGTAGTAAGGTGACATATAATGAAAAAATGGAAGGTAGTAAGGTGACACATAATGAAACAATGGTAGGTAGTATGGTATCATAATGAATCAATGGTAGGTAGTAAGGTGACACATAATGAAACAATGGCAGGCAGTGGGGTGACATATAATGAAACAATGGTAGGTAGTAAAGTGATGTAATGAAACAATGGTAGGTAGTAAGGTGACATATAATGAAACAATGGTAGGTAGTAAAGTGACACATAATAAAACAATTTTAGGTAACAATGTGACATATAATGAAATAATGGAAGGTGGTAAGGTGACACATAATGAAACAATGGTAGGTAGTAAGGTGCCATAATGAGTCAATGGTAGGTAGTAAGGTGACACAGAATGAAACAATGGTAGGTAGTAAGGTGACATATAATGAAACAATGGTAGGTAGTAAGGTGACATGTAATGAAACAATGGTAGGGAATAAGGTGAAATGTAATGAAACAATAGTAGGTAGTAAGGTGACGTAATGAAACAATGGTAGGTAGAAAGGTGACACATAATAAAACAATGGTAGGTAGTAAGGTGACATGAAATGAAACAATGGTAGGTAGTAAGGAGACATATAATGAAACAATGGTAGGTAGTAAGGTGACATGAAATGAAACAATGGTAGGTAGTAAGGTGACACAGAATGAAACAATGGTAGGCAGTAAGGAGACATATAATGAAACAATGGTAGGTAGTAAGGTGACATGAAATGAAACAATGGTAGGTAGTAAGGTGACACAGAATGAAACAATGGTAGGTAGTAAGGTGACACATAATGAAACAATGGCAGGCAGTAAGGAGACATATAATGAAACAATGGTAGGTAGTAAGGTGACATGAAATGAAACAATGGTAGGTAGTAAGGTGACACAGAATGAAACAATGGTAGGTAGTAAGGTGACATATAATGAAACTATGGTAGGTAGTAAGGTGACATATAATGAAACAATGGAAGGTAGTAAGGTGACACATAATGAAACAATGGTAGGTAGTATGGTATCATAATGAATCAATGGTAGGTAGTAAGGTGACACATAATGAAACAATGGCAGGCAGTGAGGTGACATATAATGAAACAATGGTAGGTAGTAAAGTGATGTAATGAAACCATGGTAGGTAGTAAGGTGACATATAATGAAACAATGGTAGGTAGTAAAGTGACACATAATAAAACAATAGTAGGTAGTAATGTGACATATAATGAAATAATGGAAGGTGGTAAGGTGACACAGAATGAAACAATGGTAGGTAGTAAGGTGACATGTAATGAAATAATGGTAGGAAGTAAGCTGACATGTAATGAAACAATGGTAAGGAATAAGGTGCAATGTAATGAAACAATAGTAGGTAGTAAGGTGACGTAATGAAACAATGGTAGGTAGAAAGGTGACACATAATAAAACAATGGTAGGGAGTAAGGTGACATACAATGAAACAATGGTAAATAGTAAGGTGACATATAATGAAGCACTGGTAGGTAGTAAGGTGACGTAATGAAACAATGGTAGGGAGTAAGGTGACATGTAATGAAACAATGGTAGGGAGTAAGCTGACGTAATGAAACAATGGTAGGTAGTAAGGTGACATATAATGAAACTATGGTAGGTAGTAAGGTGACATATAATGAAACAATGGAAGGTAGTAAGGTGACACATAATGAAACAATGGTAGGTAGTATGGTGTCATAATGAATCAATGGTAGGTAGTAAGGTGCCATAATGAGTCAATGGTAGGTAGTAAGGTGACACAGAATGAAACAATGGTAGGTAGTAAGGTGACATGTAATGAAATAATGGTAGGAAGTAAGCTGACATGTAATGAAACAATGGTAGGGAATAAGGTGCAATGTAATGAAACAATAGTAGGTAGTAAGGTGACGTAATGAAACAATGGTAGGTAGAAAGGTGACACATAATAAAACAATGGTAGGTAGTAAGGTGACATATAATGAAACTATGGTAGGTAGTAAGGTGACATATAATGAAACAATGAAAGGTAGTAAGGTGACACATAATGAAACAATGGTAGGTAGTATGGTGTCATAATGAATCAATGGTAGGTAGTAAGGTGACACATAATGAAACAATGGCAGGCAGTGAGGTGACATATAATGAAACAATGGTAGGTAGTAAAGTGATGTAATGAAACCATGGTAGGTAGTAAGGTGACATGTAATGAAACAATGGTAGGTAGTAAGGTGACATACTGAAACAATGGTAGGTAGTAAGGTGACATGTAATAAAACAATGGTAGGTAGTAAGATGACATATAATGAAACAGTGGTAGGTAGTAAGTTGACATGTAATAAAACAATGGTAGGTAGTATGGTGACTTAATAAAACAATGGTAGGGAGTAAGGTGACATAAAATGAAACAATGGTAGGTAGTAAAGTGACTGTAATGAAGTAGTGGTAGGGAGTTAGATGACGTAATGTAACAATGGTAGGTAGTAAGGTGACATGTAATGAAATAATGGTAGGGAGTTAGGTGATGTAATGTAACAAAGGTATGGAGTAAGGTGACATATAATGAAACAAAGGTAGGGAGTAAGGTGACATATAATGAAACAATGGTAGGTAGTAAGGTGACACGTAATGAAACAATGGTAGGCAATAAGGTGACGTAATGAAACAATGGTAGATAGTAAGCTGACATATAATGAAACAAAGGTAGAGAGTAAGGTGACATATAATGAAACAATGGTAGGTAGTAATGTGATGTAATGAAACAATGGTAGGTGGTAAGGTGATATGCAATGAAACAATGGTAGGTAGCAAGTTGACATGTAATAAAACAATGGTACGTAGTAAGGTGACATATAATGAAACAATGGTAGGTAGTAAGGTGACGTAATGAAACAACAGTAGGGAATAAGATGACGTAATGAAAAATAGTAGGTAGTAAGGTGACGTAATGAAACAATAGTAGGTAGTAAGGTGACACAATGAAACAATGGTAGGTAGTAAGGTGACACATAACGAAACAATGGTAGGCAGAAGGTGACATGTAATGAAACAATGGTAGGTAGTAAGGTGACACATAATGAAACAATAGTAGGCAGTAAGGTGACATGGAATGAAACAATGTTAAGTAGGAAGGTGATGTAATGAAACAAAGATAGAGACTAAGGTGATATGTAATGAAATAATGGTAGGTAGTAAGGTGAATGTAATGAAACAATGGTAGGGAGTAAGGTGACATATAATGAAACAAAGGTAGGGAGTAAGGTGACATATAATGAAACAATGGTAGGTAGTACGGTGACACGTAATGAAGCAATGGTAGGCAGTAAGGTGACATGTAATGAAACAATGGTAGATAGTAAGGTGACATATAATGAAACAATGGTAGGTAGTAAGGAGTCATGTAATGAAACAATGGTAGGTAGTAAGGTGACATGTAATGAAATAATGATAGGAAGTAAGCTGACATGTAATGAAACAATGGTAGGGAATAAGGTGCAATGTAATGAAACAATAGTTGGTAGTAAGGTGATGTAATGAAACAATGGTAGGTAGAAAGGTGACACATAATAAAACAATGGTAGGGAGTAAGGTGACATACAATGAAACAATGGTAAGTACTAAGGTGACATATAATGAAACAATGGTAGGTAGTAAGGTGACGTAATGAAACAATGGTAGGGAATAAGATGACATGTAATGAAACAGTAGGTAGTAAGGTGACATGTAATGAAACAATGGTAAGTAGTAAGGTGACACAATGAAACAATGGTAGGTAGTAAGGTGACACATAATGAAACAATGGTACGCAGTAAGGTGACATGTAATGAAACAACGGTAGGTAGTAAGGTGACACATAATGAAACAATAGTAGGCAGTAAGGTGACATGGAATGAAACAATGGTAAGTAGGAAGGTGACATATAATGAAACAATGGTAGGTAGTAAGGTGACATTAAATGAAACAATGGTAGGTAGTACAATGACATATAATGAAACAATAGTAGGTAGGAAAGTGACATAATGAAACAGTAGGTAGTAAGGTGATATGTAATGAAACAATGGTAGGTAATAAGGTGACAAATAAAGAAACAATGGTAGGTAGTAAGGTGACATGTAGTGAAACAATGGTAGGGAGTTAGGTGACGTAATGTAACAATGGTAGGTAGTTAGGTGACATGTAATGAAACAATGGTAGGTAGCAAGATGACATCTAATGAAACAATGGTATGGAGTAAGGTGACATATAATGAAACAATGGTAGGTAGTAAGGAGTCATATAATGAAACAATGGTAGGTAGTAAGGTGACATGTAATGAAATAATGATAGGAAGTAAGCTGACATGTAATGAAACAATGGTAGGGAATAAGGTGCAATGTAATGAAACAATGTTGGTAGTAAGGTGACGTAATGAACCAATGGTAGATAGAAAGGTGACACATAATAAAACAATGGTAGGGAGTAAGGTGACATACAATGAAACAATGGTAAGTACTAAGGTGACATATAATGAAACAATGGTAGGTAGTAAGGTGACGTAATGAAGGTAGTAAGGTGACATGTAGTGAAACAATGGTAGGGAGTTAGGTGACGTAATGTAACAATGGTAGGTAGTTAGGTGACATGTAATGAAACAATGGTAGGTAGCAAGATGACATCTAATGAAACAATGGTATGGAGTAAGGTGACATATAATGAAACAATGGTAGGTAGTAAGGAGTCATATAATGAAACAATGGTAGGTAGTAAGGTGACACATAATGAAACAATGGTAGGTAGTAAGGTGACATAATGAAACAATGGTAGTTAGTAAGGTGACACATAATGAAACAATGGTAGGTAGTAAGGTGACATGGAATGAAACAATGGTAGGTAGTAAGGTGACATATAATGAAACAATGGTAGGTAGTAAGGTGACATATAATGAAACAATGGCAGGCAGGAAGGAGACATATAATGAAACAATGGTAGGTAGTAAGGTGATGTAATGAAGGTAGTAAGGTGACATGTAGTGAAACAATGGTAGGGAGTTAGGTGACGTAATGTAACAATGGTAGGTAGTTAGGTGACATGTAATGAAACAATGGTAGGTAGCAAGATGACATCTAATGAAACAATGGTATGGAGTAAGGTGACATGTAATGAAACAATGGTAGGTAGTAAGGTGACATGTAAAGAAACAATGGTAGGGAATAAGGTGCAATGTAATGAAACAATAGTTGGTAGTAAGGTGACGTAATGAAGCTATGGTAGGTAGAAAGGTGACACATAATGAAACAATAGTAGGTAGTAACGTGACATATAATGAAACAATGGTAGGTAGTAAGGTGACACATAATGAAACAATGGTAGGTAGTAAGGTGACATAATGAAACAATGGTAGGTAGTAAGGTGACACATAATGAAACAATGGTAGGTAGTAAGGTGACATGGAATGAAACAATGGTAGGTAGTAAGGTGACATATAATGAAACAATGGTAGGTAGTAAGGTGACATATAATGAAACAATGGCAGGCAGGAAGGAGACATATAATGAAACAATGGTAGGTAGTAAGGTGATGTAATGAAACAATGGTAGGTAGTAAGGTGACATATAATGAAACAATGGTAGGTAGTAAGGTGACATATAATGAAACAATGGTAGGTAGTATGGTGTCATAATGAATCAATGGTAGGTAGTAAGGTGACATATAATGAAACAATGGTAGGGAGTAAGGTGACATGTAATGAAACAATGGTAGATAGTAAGGTGACATGTATTGAAACAATGGTGGGGACTAAGGTGACATGTAATGAAACAATGGTAGGGAGTAAGGTGACGTAATGAAACAATGGTAGGGATTAAGGTGACATAGTAAAACAATGGTAGGGAGTAAGATGACTTATAATGAAACAATGGTAGGTAGTAAGGTGACATGTAATAAAACAATGGTAGGTAGTAAGGTGACATATAATGAAACAATGGTAGGTAGTAAGGTGACATAATAAAACAATGGTAGGTAGTAAGGTGACATGTAATAAAACAATGGTAGGGAGTAAGGTGACATATAATGAAACAATGGTAGGTAGTTAGATGACATGTTATAAAGCAATGGTAGGGAGTAAGGTGACATATAATGAAACAATGGTAGGTAGTACGGTGACATGTAATGAAACAATGGTAGGGAGTAAGGTGATGTAATGAAACAATGGTAGGGAGTAAGGTGACATGTAATGAAACAATGGTAGGTAGTAAGGTGACATGTAATGAAACAATGGTAGGGACTAAGATGACATTTAATGAAACAATGGTAGGGAGTAAGGTGACGTAATGTAACAATGGTAGGTAGTAGAGTGACATAATGAAACAATGGTAGAGAGTAAGGTGACATGTAAGGAAACAATTGTAGGGAGTTAGGTGATGTAATGAAACAATGGTAGGTGGTAAAGTGACATATAATGAAACAATGGTAGGGAGTAAGATGGCATGCAATGAAACAATGGTAGGGACTAAGGTGACATGTAATGAAACAATGTTAGGTATTACGGTGACATATAATGAAACAATGGTATATAGTAAGGTGACACGTAATGAAACAATGGTAGGCAGTAAGGTGACATGTAATGCAACAGTGGTAGGGAGTAAGGTGGCATGTAATGAAACAATGGTAGGTATTAAGGTGACATGTAATGACTAGTAGAGACATGAAGATGCAAAAGGTTAACATGGTAGACTGATAGGACTATTGAGTAGTTAAGAGGTGTGTATAGTCGAATGAAAAGGAAAAGGAAAAGATGCTAAGGAAAAAGGAAGAAAGATGAAGTATAAGTAGATGAAAGTATAAATGGCTTGCCTGTGAAGCCATTCATGGTGGTCTCTTATTATGGAGCCAGAGAAAGTTTCACATTTTAATAGAGCTTAGTCAGTTAGAGAAATGCAGAGTATACTGTGGTATGGTAGAGTGAAACTATAAATTAAAGATGGAATTAGGAGAATGATTAAGTGGGTGATCTGTATAGTAAAAAGTTTGTTGTTATTATATTCTCTGTCAATATTATGAAAGGAAGAGTAATATTGAAAGAGGACTTGCTAAGGAGGAAGACATGAATATTATACTATGGATAAAAGAGAATAATAGTGTAGATTGTAAACTTAGAACAATGCAGAAGAGTAACTTTAGTGATTTAGAGAGGCATACGTGTGGAAAGAAGATGACATAAATTTTGTAAAGTGTTTGTGTGAATGCTATTGGAAATGAGGTAGTAGCAGGGATTGGTGAGGATAGTAGGAAGAGGATGGGAATAGGAATGAGGAAAGGGAGGGAATATGTTCAGTATAAATTTAGATAAGGAGGGGTGAGTGGGAATTGGGGGTAGGGCAGAGGAGCATAGTGAGCCTGAGTGTAGTGAGGGTGAAGGAACAGGTTAGAACTCCTCACAGATGAAGGCATTAGCCCAAGAAAATGGATCAGTGACAGTAAAAGGAAGGGAAGGTTTAAACAGCAGTGTGTATGGTTTTACTAAAATAGCATGAGTAACTCAACAGGACAGTAGAGCAGAAGAAGTTTTAAAAAGTTGCTCATAGTTAAGAAAGCAGTATATACAACACAGGACAAGTTGCTAATGGGCAAGAGACTAATTTGTATTAAACTAAAATGGCTTTAATAAGCCTGAAGTGCATTAACATACAACATGTCCTTTTTTAGCAGTAGCACGAGCTGCAAGTTCAATGGTACAGATTTGTTTAGTAGAATACCTCATTGCAGTCTTTTATACTGTCTGCATTGAAAAATATTTTTGCAGGCTGCAAATCCACCTAGCAGAACAGATATAATGTCCATAACTTTTTACTTTTTGCATGCATTATTTCCATAAAGATTTAACAAGTAAAAAAATGTCTTGTTTTAACTTAATAAACTTGTGGTTTAAACAAGCAATACCAAATTGAATCGCATTTTCTTTTCTTGTTTTTAAAAAGCATGCAAAGTGATCTTTGACATGGATCTTAGATAAAATGTAATGACAAAGTCTATTTTAGTAATATGTATCCTGATATCATTCCTGTACAACTACTTACCTTTCTTGGTATACATAGGTATCGTCTATATGTATACACACACACATATATATATTTGTACACACACACACACACACACACACATATATATATATATATATATATATATATATATATATATATATATATGTATACATATACAGACAAATGATAACTAAAAACTAAGTGACAACCCAAGTGATTGACACAGAACAATCTCCCATTGTCAGTAACCCCAGCTACATGACCCAGAATAAGTATTATCTGATTAGTGTTACTGTTAGCAAGGGTTTTTTAGTAATATAATGTGCAGGAATAGAGTTTTGGGCAGGGGTAGCATTAGGTTTTGCACACAATTGTAAGGTGGGCAGATAGGAGAAGCCTGACAAGGGTCCATGGTGAGCAGTTCCCTATGCTATGTATCTGGTAAAACTGTGTAGACTAGTTTTTATTCTGCATTATTACTGTATCACCTAAGTGTATATCCTTTCCCTGCTGTCATTCCTACTACAAATCCTCTAAAAAGCCAAATCAATTTTTGGGCTACTTGCTAAGGGCTAGACAAAAGTTGCTTACACCAAACTCTGTTCCATCTAAAGCACCTCCCAAATCAGTGCTTAAAAATCTTTAATACAAACATATATAATAAAACACTGACAGCACTTTATTTAATCCCATCCATGATAGTGTATGGGTGATAAATGGTAGAAAACATGTTAGACCCCTACATCATTCTCAGAAGTTCTGGAACTAATGCACAAACATCATCATGTTTGATAAAAAGAATTGTTAATTAGCATAGGGAACTGATCATTTTGGATCCTTCTCAGGCTCAGCCTAGGACCACCGTACATATAATCAACTTTCTCAGGGGGGAGATATAGGAATATCAGCAATATTAGTACATTTTTACCCCGGAATACTAGATAACCGCATACAGAAGTGTAGCTAGGGTGGGGCAAAGGAGACATCTGCCCCGAGTGCAAAGCTTTGGGGGCCTGATCAGGCCTTCAGTGGATTACAGAGATTCATTAACTGCAGTATTGCAGTCCTGGTCTAAACTGAAGCAGCACTTTAGTGCTCCATGCATTAGACAGCTCTTTTTTAAATTTTTTAATTTTAAAGTGTAGTAAACCTGATTCCACTAGCGGTTTGAACTAAAACCCTTTAACACTCTATGCATGGGCATAAACTGGAGCAAACTGCTTTTTTTTTCCTTTTCTTATTTTTTTGTATGCTAGAGGGGGAAAGAATGGACCTGGCTTACTCCTTACTTTAGGAGTTCCAGTTTGGGGAATACAGTTTTTTGTGGTGAGATCATGACCATGAATTATAAATTGACTTATCTAATCTTGCAATATGAGATATTTCATATTTCACACATTTTAAACCCTACAAAATCCATTTTACATATACATATGTACAGGGTCTACTTTAAAACACTGAAATTTCATAACATTGAAATTCAAAACACTGAGACCATAACATCAGAAATGCAAAACACTGAAAACCAAAACAACGAAACCTCAACATAGAAACTTTGCTTCATAAGACTGAAAACTACAACGCACATGTAAATAACATCCCCTCCAGCTATAACAACACCAAACTAACAAACACACTTTTTACTACATTTCTGCGGGGGGCAAGCCCCCCTGCACCCTCCATATAGGGGGCTCTGCCCCTCACAGCCCCCATAAATTAAATATACCAACTCCAAGATTGCACTATGGTAGAAAAAAGCTAATTTCCTAACCCCACTGTAACATGATCACAATACAGAATGTAAACATATGAATGCATTGCTTTCATGGAAGTTAAGTTAGTGTTCTGAGAAGTGCTGGGAGAAGTGAGAAGGGGAAAAAGTGTTTAGTTTGCCAATCTACCTTGTCATCACAATAAATAAAACATGCTGGAGGGATAGGTTCCTGACCCAGAGACTCCCCAGACTCTGGAATAGATTGCCCATATATGCCAAGCAGAGTGCCTCTTTGGTCTTCTTCAAAAGGAACCTTGATGATTGGATAGGAGAAAGGAAATTCACCCCGGAGATCACGTCAGTCGCCCTGCTAGATAGGGGTCCAGGGAAGTAAATAGTGTGTGAAGAAATAGCCAGGGAATTCTTATGGCTAGGCTTGTATAGGCCCTAGGGCTGATAGCCTAGTACCAACCTATGAACTTATGAACCTATGTACGTGTTTTTAGGCCATACAGGTAAGTGATTTAGACATTATATTTACATTCTGTATGATGATCAAGACATAGTGAGGTTAGGAAATTAACTTTTTTCCACTGCAGTGCGATCTTGGAGTTGGTATATTTAATCTATGGGGGGTGGGAGGGGGCAGAAATGTAGTAAAAGTGTGTTTGTTAGTTTGGTGTTGTTATAGATGCGTTATAGTTTTCAATGTTATGATGCACACTTTCAGTGTTCTGAGTTTTTGTTGTTTTGGGTTTTCAGTGTTTAGGGATTTCGATGTTATGGTCTCAGTGTTTTGAATTTCAATATTATGAACTTTCAATGTTTAAAGTAGGCCCATATCTATATATATATATATATATATATATATATATATATATATATATATATATATATATATGTCTGTGTGTGTGTATATATATATATATATATATATATATATATATGGTCCTACCTCACATAAACGAAACACCACAACACCGACAACGCAATCACCGACACCACATCACCGACAGTACAAAAACACGAAATCCCACATGCCCGACAACGAAATAACCGACGGTACACAAACACGAAACCTCATACACTTCACACACCACAATCAACAACCTAAACACATTCCCGTCAAAACCACATACCCAACACAAGCACACCAAAATCCCTACAAACCCACACTAAACCACACATACACAACTACCTACAACCCTGACCCAAACCCTAACCCTAAGGTCCGTCACTGCACACTTACCTGACCGCTCCTAACCCTAACTCACTTATCCGCCTAACCCAAACACAATCACTACGACACTTACCTGACCGCTCTAACCCTAACTCACTTATCCGCCCCTAACCCAAACACAATCACTACTGCACACTTACCTGACCCGCTCCCTAACCCTAACTCACTTAACCCACCCCTATCCCCACTTACCTTACTGCACTAACGTCCGTCACTACCGCATACTTACACAGCCTTTTCCCATTTCGGCATCCTCGGCGTCGGTGCTTTCATCCGTCGGGTCGGTCTTCTGCTTGTCGATCTTCTTGGTCCCGTCGCGTCGGTCTTCTGCGCTGTCGATCTTCTGGGGCTCGCGATTTCCCTGTCGATGTTCCGGCGTGTCGGTGAAGTGAGGTAGAACCATATATATATATGACTCCAAAATGCAAAAATATTCAGTACTTTGTAAAAAATTACAATCAAAGCCCCCCTGAAAAAAAAAGTTTGCAAGAGCATTTCCTGTATATGAAATTTTCTTTAAAATTAGTTTTTGATAAAATGCATTTCCAAACTAGTTTTCACCCATTTGCATTCCACTGAAAAGGCAATGTGACAAAAAGTGTTATACTTATATACATATCCGTTTTCCACTTAAAAGCAAAACCACCCAAAGTCAACTGCACAAATATTGACCACAGATGGTCAAAAACATGGAAGTCAACACAGCAATATGCATGTGCTAAGAAATAGCCTCAGTGCATGCAAACATTTAATTTTTAAAAATAAAACAAAACATCATTTGCCCCCAAACTTCCTGCTAATTATGTATACTAACTCTGAGATTATGCAAATGTGGGGCAAGGACAAACTTCCCAACTCCTGTATTTGTGTAATCTCACACACCTGTCAATCAACTGTCTACTCGACCATATGAATTCCACTCGACAGCTGCCGGCCTAAGACACAGCATAAATTGGCATTATCACCCATATAAACAAACACACACACACACACACACACACACACACACACACACACACACACACACACACACACACACACACACATGCACACTCACACACATGCGCGCGCACACACACACACACACACACACACACACACACACACACACACACACACACACACACACACACACACACACACACACACACACACACACACACCTCTGTGTGTGTGTGTGTGTGTGTGTGTGTGTGTGTGTGTGTGTGTGTGTGTGTGTGTATATTATATATATACACACACACACACACACACACACACACACACACACACACACACACACACACACACACACACACACACACACACACACATATATATATATTGCATTTTCAAATGTCAAACAGAAAGAATGTAAGACCCAAAACTGGCAAAAGCTTTTTCCCACCAAGTAGTGTAGGAACCTTCTCAACTTATGGTCTTCATATGCAGATAGACATCTTGGAAGTTCAAAGAGCATATTCAGTCTTCTCTTGACAAGCAAAGGAGGATTCATTGTACCATGATCATATGGAATTTTTCTTTCGGGATAAACTCATTAAGGCTTCTTAGAGCTATCATCACTTGGCGGTATTTCATCTTTAAAAGAACTAAAAAGAATCAGGAGGAATATTGAAATCCTTTCTGATCTAATGGGGCCTCTTGGTTGGCTCTTTTTGAAAGTAGATTTAAGGCATCACATTTTGCCAGCCACTTTTGATTGGGTGAGATATTGGGCGATTAAAAAGAGTGCATTGTTTAAGTCATATGGAAATGGATATTATAGCCTCTGGATATAATGGTCCAGATCCACCTGTCCTGATTAATGGCCAGAAAGTATAACAAATGACCCCAACTGCCTCCAGAGCAGGACATTCAAGCAAGCCTTCAGGGACTGTGCTGCTCCCTGACCCCCCCCCACAAAAAAAAAAGAGACACAATATACATGGTTTGGCCAGGAATTTCTATCTCTGGGTGAATTTTGGAAATTAATACAGCCAAATTATTGATTTTTCTTTGATTGTCAGTCTTATCTGTGCCATGCCAGCACAAACTGTTTCATGTCCCCAAAAAGGTGCATTGGTGGGTCTCAAAATGCACACCTACAGTTCTTAGGGCACCAGAGGGTTTTGTCTGGTCTCTGTGGAATAGGTGATATAACCTTTGGATCTTTCTATGCCTTCATAACAACAAGATTCACTGTTTATTCTACATGAGCTGCACGTAGGAGGATGGAGGCAAAACAGAACACCTCCTACAAGATCTTTTGGTAGATGAGGAGGATTGTGTGGGCTACCCACCCTATCTTTGCATCATTTCCAGGATCTCTCCAAATCTGGAGTCTTCCTGTGGGATTTTAGAGTATTACCTACATCTCCATCCTCCATGTCTGGTGTCAGAGACTCTAATGGACAGTCAGTGTGTTTCCAGTTGTACCGAAACTTCCCTCCTTTCCCTGGTGGGAATGGCTCTGAGAAAGAAGAGGAAGATAAAGAGTAAACTTACCTCTGAATCTGATCTCTTTGGTAGATATCTGATCTCTGACTAAATGACAAGTAGACTGAAGTGCCACAGAAACAGTTAAGGGTGGGAAATTGTTCAAAACTGACGGTGTAACAGTTTGGAAAAAAAAAGGTAATTTCACTTTTAAACTTTTCACTTTTCATTTTTCACTTTTAAACTGTAACAAACTGGTTGCTGTATTTGTAACATGCATTTGCCGCAGTTTATTCCACATAAAGAGTGCTACAGTTCTTAAGTTTAGAAAAAAGTATCTTTTTACTTTTAAACTGTAGCAAACTGTAGCAAGCAGTTGTAGCAATTTATACACACAAAGAGTGTTATAGTGCTCAGTTTTGACTACAATGCAATGCAATGCTGGCATTTTAATGGCATTATGCACTGAAGAACAATTCTGTTCAGCCAACTGTGCCCCTAAAAATTTTCAGCTGGCTTTGCCCTACCCTAGTTATGTCACTACACAACATAATGTTTATAGTAGGAGTATTTAAAACCATAAACCAGTGCTGATTGATACAATTATTGTTACCTGGGGACTTAAAACCGTTACCATTAATATTGAATTCTGCACTAAAATCTAAATAAACACAAGATGACTGCCCATTTCACTGTTTTAATGGTAAAGACACCTCAGTCTCCGTAACAGAATGTACCAAATGGTCATCAATGCTAAGTGAATTTCTGTAAGAAAAGTGCTGTACTGCTGAGGTCCCAAAAAGTCTGAAACATGGCATGTCTACAGCTAGAGTTTTGCTTTATTAGCCTGAATGTTCCTATAAAGACTTAAAAAGTAAAAAGTCATGGGCATTCAGAAGACATGTAGATGAAAACACTACTATATTCGTAAGGCATCATTTGCATATATCCCATGGGCCGCCACTGCAGGAGGTTTAAGGTATTACACAGTGAAATCACTAGCCTGGCTGAGTTTTTTCTTACAGTTTTTACTGCTTGCTTTGTCTGTCTAACATTTTCATTCTTTGCTTGAAAGGTTTCAGTAAGAAGGGCTAGGTCATGTTATATCATACATGCAACAATAGCCTCTCCCATTATAGTATTCATATAATAAATATTCCTTGATCATTCCCAGATGATATGTTGTACGATGGCAGGAATCAGTCATATATTTCACTGAGTCTGATGCCAGGCAAGTCTTTCTACTGTAGTATTCCAGTAGGCTTACAATACAACAATGTAGTATCATGTCTGAGCAGCTTATACTGAGAGCGGAATATGTCATGATCGGGCTATCCAATTTATAAATAGTTCATACTAAAGTAAATACAATCATTGTACTTTTTATTTGTTCTAGTCTGCTTTGCGGTCATGGATAGAATCAATTCTATAGTATTTATAAAAGATAATATCATCAGGCCTGGATGGTTTATGTGGCATTATCCTCCAATGCATCCTTTTGTTTTACCACCAGGTGGTATGTGCTGTGACAGGTACTGGGCAAGCTCCCATACATGTTGTGCTTTGTACGTGACAACTATGTAGTGGTGTACATGGGATAAGACAGATGTCTCTAGTGAGCTGAGGCATGCATGACAACAAGCTACAGAGCATGCAGATGTAGGCAGCAGTCATGTAGGGAAAAACAGTCATGTCACAATGTTTGTGTAAGGACCCTCCTGTACACAGCATACTTCATTGTCTCTGTTGTGCACTCCAGTGGCCTACATGAAATTGGATGTGTGTCCTGTTATGACTAACCTGCAGTCATACCAGGTGTCCATAGTGCACATGCAGTTGCACAGAACTAGAACAGATATAGACAGCTGGTATGGCTCAGAAGGGGATGGAGGCACAATACAGGTTCTTCTCTGCTTTGGGTTTATGGACAGAAGCAGTTCTTAAATGTTTCAGACTCCTTTGTCATGAGTGTAGAGTTGCTGTCATTTGCAAACTGTTAGTTCGGGGATCTGTTACAGCAGGCACTTCTACTGGCTGGAGCTCACTGGCATCAAATTGTATGAGGCACAGCTGAGTATGGCCGTCACACTCCATTATTGTGATTAAAATGTATACCAACATAGAAATCAATGCAAATGTGCTTATCTCTTAAGTATAATGTGATCACAGATATTCTATTTTGATGTTGTTGTATGCCCACAATGTTCATCATATTGATCACTGCTGCAGTAGCCTTAGCTATATGGGTTAGATCATGCCAAGGATACAACGGTCAGACAGCTTCGAGGGATGTTATGGGGCTGAATAGTCTATTAAAGTGCTTTTTACTGTGTGTCTATGCCAAAAAAAGTAACTCTTGTGGACTGGTAGTGTTTATCAGCAATTGCTGCTTGTCTTCCCCAGGAAAGGGGCATCATTTTCAGCTTGACCATGGAACAGGCTACCAGTCCCACAGTCGGTCCTTCTTCCAGTGACAAAAAGAAAAAAATAGGTAAACAGCCTTTGCTTCCACACAGACTAACCATTTGCCTCAGCTCAGCTACAGGTGGGTGACTCTGCTGTGGCCATTTGTTATACCTGAGACCACCTGGATCCTTCTTGTGTGGAGTCTACAGCCATTATGGACCAGGGTTAACCACATCCTCTGCAACTGTTGGAGTCCTCACAGTATGCAAGGGAGAGCCACTCTTCTTGGTCGTGGGAGAGGGAACAGGGGAGGCTGCCTTGTTGTGTCAGAATGCTACACCTATCCCTGGGGAAGCTGTTTCTGCCATTAGTTAAAATAGATGGACCAATTTTTCCAGTCAAAACAAAACAGAAAACCAAGCATTTATCTACTCCTCAATTTCCTTTGGATATGAATAGTTTGCTGGGTCTGGCTCAGGATTTAATTCAGGCTATTGATCCTTCTTGTAATGCAGTTTTGAGTGAAAGAAAGTGAAATTCCTCTTTTCCTAAAGAAACTCAAGATTCTTAATCTGAACAGCAAGATGCAGAGACAGATATAGATTTTCTTCCTCGGATTTCTAATTCAGACTAGGAGGAGAACTCATTTTATGATTTCTCCCTGTGGGGGTTTCTCCTTCTCTGTGATTATTTCTAGAATGTGCCAGTCTTTTCAGTGGGAGAGCACTAAGGTTTCTCAGTCCTTCAGAAAATCCAATGAGTTGTTGCAGAAGGATTTTCCAGAACCTACACCCATTCCTCCTGTTTTGTCTGCTTTAGAGGGATGTGTTTGTTACTGCCTGCAATTTTCTTGATAGTCAGCCAGCTGCCTCTAAAACAGCAGATCGGATGTATAAAGTTCCTTGTTTTTTAATTTTTATACAGTATTCCTAAACCTGACCCCAGGAGCTATAGCTGTAGTTGATCCTACTTCTGTTGAGCACTTAGTAAATTCCAATCCTACTCTTTCTGATACAGATGGTGTATTTATTGAGGGTCTATATTATAAGAATGAAGTTTTACAACTTCAAACACCATATGGGTGACACCATATGAGTGAAGTTGCAAAACATTGAAACCAAAATAAAAAATGTAAAAATAAAAGAAAAACCTACCTGATTTCTCTGAGCAGGGGGGCAAGCCCCCATGCACCCCCACACCCCCTCTACTTAAATATACCAACTCTGATATCGCACTACACTGAAGTAAAGGGAAGAATTCCCTACGGCGATCTCCATTTACACTTGCGAGTTTTTAAATATTCGACCATTTGGTGTCGCCCATATGGTGTTCAAATATTTAAAACTTTGTTCTTATAATATAGACCCTTTATTGATAGGTATGGGAAAAAATGTATACCTCTGCAACTCTGATTTTCAGAATTTTGAATTGTCAGGCTCATATGTTAGTTTGCTCTGACAAATTGTGAAAACATGAGGAATGTTTTATCTGCAATTTCTTCTTGTGAGGAAAATTCTGCTTTAAACAAATTAGATGTTCTTTGTGTTTCACTGTTGCAGTCATCACATGTGGGTTATCCTACCAGGGGTAGCCCTCAGTCAGCCCAAATGCCAGAGGCTTAGTATTTCTGCATCAGTTGCTGTCGCTCCAGGACTGACATCGGGTCATCAGTGGTATAAAAACAGGCAGCCGATGCCATTACATCAGTCTTTCTTTCCGAATAGCCCGAAACAGAAACAGTTCATACGAATGCCGGTCGGCCGCTACCTGAGTTTTCGCTTCCGAATTGAAGTCTTCTAAAGTTAAGTACCCTGCTGGGGATCCATTCTTACTGCATCACCTTAGGCCCAGACCACGACGTCCCCCGCTGTCACTTTTGTGCTTTGTTCAACACCAGGACTTTGCATCATCAGGCCCTTATTGTAGCCAGATATTTTTGGTCTCAGTCCTTTAATTCCGATATGGCTTTGGTAAGCCATCCGACTACTGATCTTCTGAGAAAATGTAAGGATAAAGACAGAGACAGACTGCACAGGTCCAAAACTGCCAACGACACTTCCGTTAAGCTAGTTGTCAGTTCTCCAGTCCTCAGTGAGGTGCTTTTGCAGCCCCTGATGCCCACTTCTGTGGATTCGCAGGCCACTAATGAGACTCTTTCGGAGTCCGGTATGCCGCAAGACTCTTCTTCAATGAAGGATCCTGCGGATAACTCTACCTTGGATGGGACTGGAGCTGCTGAACAGGCACCAGCTTCTACTTCGCACTACCGATACTCGACACAGACCGACAACTTCTTTTGCATCTTCAGTTCTTTCGAAAACAACCGAGTTTCTAAGACCCAGGGTATGAACCACACCCAAAAAGACGATGACCCAAGCTCAAGCACCTGCTTCCTTGCCTCAGTCTCAAATGTTTAAAATGGCGGAAGACCTTATATTGCTTATTAGGGGAAGCCAGCCTACCTCTTCCAAAAGGAAAAGAGACTTGTCCCCAGTAGTTTTATCTGAACAGGAGTCCGATGACTCAGATGCATCTGAATGTGAAGATATGCAACCCCTCTCTGCTTATGAGGATTCTGATGCAGAGGAATCCATCCCTTCAGCCTCTCCACCTGAGGACTTTTCCTTTGGGGAAACCCTACATACTTTAAGGGAACATTTCCAATGGGAATGTCAGGACTATCCTCAGTCTAAAAAGAGACTCAGGGTATTCTTAGATCTAACACAGCACAGACCTCTGGCCATTCCTCCTGTCCTGGATGTTGTGGATGATGTTTTTATGGAATCCACTCTGACTCCTGATACCCTCCCTCCTGCTCCCAGGAAACCTGAAAGGTATTATAGAGTCTGACTTTCACAAATTTATTTTCAAAAATCCTACTGCTGACCCTGAGGTCATCTCTCCAGGACCTAAAGGAATCAAAGCAAACTCAGCTAAGAATCCCACCCCCTCAGATAGGGATTCCTGAGCATTAGACAGATGAGGTAAAAAAGTATACTCCTCTGCTACTCTTACTATTAGAGCATTAACTTGTCAGTTCCACATGCTGAAATATCAGCAACATACTATGGAATTCCTCAAAAAAATATATCTTATTTTCCTGCTTGTGAAGAAAATAAAGAGTTGGAAGAGTTAATGCATTCTGCAAGTCAAGTAACTAAGCACACCTTACAATGTGGTTTTGACACCCTAGAAGCATCTTGCAGGGCAGCAGCCACCGTTTCTGTCATTAGAAGGCATACTTGGCTTAAGGAACAGACCTTGCTAGACCATGTCAAATCCAAATTATTGGATACTCCCTTGAACAAAGACAACTTATTTGGCACCAAGGCAGAAGAGATCTTAAAAAAGATGGAAGAAAAAGCTAAATCTATGCGGACAGTTAAAGACTTCTTACAGGTCCAGCCTCTGAGGTTCAGTAGGCATTGCCCCTCCAAGCACTGGTTCTTTCCTGCCCCCTCCAGGCCAGCTCAGCCCAGACCCAGGGGAAGCATACCCCCAGACAACAGCCTCAGGGAATGCAGATATATAAGCAATGGAGTTCCTCCTCTTCAAAAACAGGGAGTGCAAGCCACCCCCTTATGGCAAGAACTCAAAATGACTTTAGACTTCCACCCGCTCCCTCTGCCCACCTGTTCTTGCCCCTAGGAGGAAAACTCTCCTTCCACGCAGGCAACTGGGCCACCCAACGACCACTGGGTCCTCAACATACTGTCCCAGGGATACAAATTTTATTTCCATGCTCTGCCAACCCCAAAAGGGTTCCCAGATCTTCCTCCAAACCAGTGGGCAGAGGCCGAAAAGGAAGTCCTTTCCCTGCTCTCCATGAGGGCCATAGAGCATGTTCCTACAGAACAGATAGGCCAAGGTTTCTACTTCAGACTCTTCCTGGTACCCTAAAAGAGGGCACATGGCACCCCATCCTCGATTTATCCATTCTAAACACCTTTCTGGTGATACCAAAATTCAAAATGCTCACCCTCCAGCAGCTTCTACCTATGCTTTCCAAGGATGCTTGATTAGCCACCCTAGACCTAAGAGGCCTACCTACACATCCCAATCAGGGAATCATGCAGGAAATACCAATGTTTCATGGCAGGATCCATGCACTTTAAGTTCTCTGAGCTTCCCTTTGGCTTATCTACTGCTCCCAGAGTTTTCACAAAATGTCTGGCTCCCGCCATTGCTTTTTGCAGACAAAGAAATATTCAAATTTACCCATACTTAGATAACTGACTGACTCAGGTAGACAGTCAGGAAAAGCTGCTTCAGCACCTGACCTTTGTAAAGGACCTACTGACCTCCCTGGGGTATACTATCAACGAAAAGAAATCAAAACTAGTCCCCACACAAAAAATCGTATTCCTGGGAGCAAGCCTGGACACAGAATCCCAGATGGCATTCCTTACTCCAGAAAAACAAGCCTACCTGACAGGCTGCTTCTCTCAACCAGAACCCAGTTATTCACAAGGAAAATCCTGCAAGTTCTAGGGTTCATGGCCTCTTGCATTTTACTCATTCCATATGCCAGACTGCATATGAGGAAACTACAATGGTACCTAAAAGCCTTTGGTGTCAGCACTCTCAAGACCTAGAAACTCTTATACCAATGATACCTTGTCTAAGGAAAGATTTTCTTTAGTGGACAGCAGCATGCAACCACAACAAGGGACTTCCCTTCTCACAACCCCACACCACCCAGACCCTCACCACAGATGCATCAGACTATGCCTGGGGTGCTCACCTGGACGGCAGGTGTATTCAGGGCCAGTGGAGCCCAAATCAAATACATCTGCACATCAACCTAAAATAGATGTTAGTTGTTCAACATGCACTGGCAGCTTTCAGACCTCTACTCTCCCCGGGACTTCTATTGATCAAAACAGACAGCACCACAGTGATGTGGTATATCAACAAGCAGGGAAGGACTCACTCTTATCCTCTCTGCAGGCTTGTCATGACACTTTGGCACACAGCTTCACCCATGCACCAACACCTGTTAGCACAATTCCTGCCAGGCTGTCTAAACTCACTGGCAGACAACAGAAACCTGCTAGACCCACACAAGTGGCAGCTAGACCTCAGAACCTTCACCCTTGTAACCCAGAAATGGGGCACCCCAAAAGTAGACCTCTTTGACTCCTACTCCAATTATCAGCTCAGCAAATTCTGCACCAGGGAACCTCATAGCAAGGCCTGGAAAGTGGATGCTCTATCCTTCCAGTGGGTAAACCTCTCGATCTATGCATTTCCCCCTCTGCCACTCATTTCAAGGGTACTGCTCAAAATAAGGGAGGAAAAACCAAGGGCAATCCTGATTGCCCCAGACTGGCCATGCCAGCACTGATACCCACTGCTGTGCAGCATGTCACCCCTGCCACCATGGCACCTACCTCAGATCCCAACAATCCTGACCAAGAGGAATGGAGAAATCATGCATCCCCAATTGCAGACCCTCAACCCGGCAGCCTGGCTTATTCCCTGACCTCTCTTCAAGCTGCCAGCCTAAGCAAACAAGTTCTAGATGTTATACATGAGGCCAGATGCCCCAGCACTAGAAAATCCTATGCTGACAAGTGGAAAGGTTTTGCACATGGATCTAGGCTAAGGGAGCTGGAATGGCATAGCCCTGCCTACCTCTCATCCAGGATTACCTGGCAGACCTACTACACATGGGTCTATCCTTCTCTTCTATTAAAATCCATGCCGCAGCCATCTCTGCTCATTTCAGGACAGAGCCACCACTATTCTCACATCCTCTCATCAAACAGTTCCTAAGAGGGGCTAACAACTTAAAGCCAGCCAGAAGAGCTCCTACCCCAGCGGACCTTAACTTTGTGTTGGAAAAGCTCACCCTGCCGCCCCCATTTGAACCTGCAGCTACAGCAGATTTAAAATTTCTCTCTTGGAAAACAGCCTTGCTTCTGGCCATCACTTCAGCTAGAAGAGTATCAGAGCTGCAAGCACTTATGACTGTGGAGTACTTCATCATTTTCCATGCTGCCAGGGTCTCCCTCAGGACTAACCCATCCTTCATGCCTAAAGTGGTGTCCAGTGTGGCTCTCAACCAATCCATTCATTTGCCCACCTTTTTCCCTAACCCACAAATCAAGGGGGAAAGGATTATGCACTTTCTAGATGTGCACATACAGTTCAGATGGTACCTGGACATGACTAAATCTTTTAGAAAAACTGATCAATTGCTAGTCAGCTTCACTGCAGGAGCAGAGGGTAAGGCCATATCCAAGCAAGCAATCTCTAAATGGATAGCACACTGCATCCATTTCTGCTACCAACATGGGAAACCACCCCAAAGGGGGTCAGGACACATTCCACAAGAGCAACCTTCACCTCTGCAGGTCTTCTCAGAGGGGTCCCCACCAGGGACATCCTGGAGGCTGCAACATGGACATCTGTTCATACCTTCACTAAGCATTACCACCTGTCTATCTTCTCCAAATCCAGGGCAGGCTTTGTCACCACAGTTTTGCAAGGCATCCTAGCCAGCCCCCAGTCTTCTTGACTGCCTCCACCCTTTTCTTCAGCTTTGTGAATCAACCCAAATGTGATGACTGCAACAGTGAAACACGAAGAACATAGTACAGTTGTGTACACTTACCATAAATGTAGATGTTTGAGTGTATTCACTGTTGCAGTCCTGGTTTCCCTTCCTCCATCCCCCTTGTCTGTCTCTCTCTCTTTCTCCTTACAAGAACATTTTGGTATTTACCTTCTACTGGTGGTGTTCCTCCACCATAACCTAGCTCCCTATTGGGGGCTCCTGACAGTTAGGGCAAGAAAAACTGATGTAATGGCATTGGCTGCCTGTTTTTATACCACTGATGACCTGACATCAGTCCTGGAGCAACAGAAACTGATGCGGAAATACTAAGCCTCTGGTATTTGGGCCGACTGAGGGTTACCCCTGGTAGGCTAACCCAAATGCGATGACTGCAACAGTGAATACACTCGAACATCTACATTTATGGTAAGTGTACACAACTTACTTTGCTTCTATTGCACAGGTCACTACCCATTGTTTGCTGGGCATGTATGACTATGTTAATACTTCTTCCAGGGCTATGGCCACTGATACTGTTTTGAGGAGGTTTGCTTGGCTGCATTCTCAGAATCTATCAGATGATGTTAAAAATGGGATTTTAAATTATCCTTTGGATAGATATTTAGTATTTCACCCTCTGCTGCAGAACTATTTCAGGTAGGGTCAAGGTCCTCTCTGCCAGGGTCCTAGCTTCATGTATGGCTTTTTGGAAAGGGTTGGATTGAAGAAGTATTCTAAAAGTTGCTACTTGGTCCTTTATGCATAATTTTACCAAGCACTATAAGCTTGATTTCTTCTCTAGGTCCAGATCAAGCTTTGCTAGGTCCATTTTCCAGTTCTCCTGGACTTTTCTCGTTCCACTTCCAAAGTGTAGTACGCTAAGGCAATGTACACATTCAGCTAAGGCTACTGTAGCAGTGATAAATATGATTTACATAGTATAGTTGTGTAAGCTGAACTTACCATAACAGCTGATGTTTAAATGATCACTGCCGCAGTAGCCACTCAAATCCCTTGTTTTTTTGTGTGTTTTTTATGGCAGGATCTAGACATTTATTTTTTGTTGTTCCTAACATCGTCCTTTCAGGTCTAAGCCTACCTCTGTCTGCTGGCAGGAGAGATCTGAAGGGCTTCATGCCCAAACTTGTCTTTTAGTCAGTTCGGCTTAAGGTTGGCATGATATAACCCATGTAGCTAAGGCAACTGTAGCAGTGAACATTCCCCCATCTACTCTTATGGTAAGTTAAATTTACACATCTGTAGTTTGTATTCTGGAGAACATCAGTGATGTTCTTTGTGTTTCACTGTTGCAGTCATCACACTTGGGTTATCTGCCTGCAGGTAGCCCTCAGTCAGCCCAAATACCAGAGTCTTGAGATTTCTGCGTCAGATGCTGTGGCCTCATCCATGATGTCAGGTCGTCAGGGTTATAAAACATGCAGCCAATGCCATCACATCAGCTTTTCTTGACGTGTGGGAGCCTGAAGCAGAAGCAGTTCACATGTGCCAGTTGGCAGCTACCTGATATTTTCATTTTTCGAGTTTCAAACCTGAAGTCTTCTAAAGCTAAGTACCCCATTGGGGATCCTTTTTTCTTGCTCTAACCGATGTCAGAAAAAGTTAACAACTGTCTTGCCTGTGGAAAGCAAATACCTCACAGAGATTTTCATTCTTACTGCATCACCTGTTTAGGCCCAGACCACAATGTCCCACACTGTCAGTTTTGTGCCTTGTTCAACACCCGAACTATTCGTCTTTGGGCTATTTTTGTCTCTAAATTCTTTCACTCTCATTCTCTGTATTCCAAAATGGCTTTGGTAAGCCATCCGACTACCGATCTTCTGAAAAAATGCAAAGATAAAGACAGAGACATACTGCATAGGTCCAAAACTGCCGACGATACTTCCGTTAATCTAGTCGCCAGTCCACCGGTACTCACTGAGGCACTTTCGCAGCCCCTGTTACCCGCTTCTAAAGATTCGCAGGCCTCTACTGAGACCCATTCAGAGTCTGGTATGACGTGAGATGCTTCTTTGACTGTGGAACCTGTGGATGTCTCTACCTTAGATGGGTCCGGAGCCACTGTGCAGGCACCGGCTTCTGAGGGTGTATTCAGACCTTCCGATGTTCGTATCAAACAGACTACTTTGTTAATGACTAAATCTACTGAATTTCTCAGGCCCAGAGTTCGCACTACACCTAGGAAACCGATGACCAAATCACATTCTCAAGCTCCCATGCCACAGAAACAATTGCTTAGAATGGCTGAAGATCTTATTACTTTAATTAGGGGAAGCTAGCTTTCCTCATCTAAAAGACAAAGAATTAATTTTCCTTCTGATTTTTCAGACCATGAGTCGGATGACTCTGACCCCTGTGATTTCCAAGACATACCCTCATCTACCTATGAGGACTCAAATGCAGAGAATTCAGTTCCCTCAGCCTTCCCCCCAGAGGACCTTTGTTTCGGTGAAACCTTGCATACCCTAAGAGAGCTAAGCTAAGCTCTCTCAACCCAAGACAGGACCAGACAGTCAAGAGGAGAAGGGAATTACTTACATCACACCACCAGTCACACATAGACCTATGAAACCAGCACCAGCAAAAAACACACATAAATACATAAAACATACTCAGAGGCTCTAAATAAAAATTTGCAAAAGCAACAGAGACCTCCAAAGCAGACATCCAAGCAACCTCCACCCCCCAACACAAACCATGAAACACATACTTCACAAAGCCAGTGTGCCACGCAATCACAGCCCTTAAGGCAAAATAACATACCCAGCACACTAGTAATAGGTGACTCTATAGTCAGGCACACTGACGTTCCACTCACTAGGCTGAACAAGGAGAAGGTTATTGTTAGCTGCCTGTCGGGTGCCAGGATCCGCCACATAACACAAGCACTCAGGTCACTCCAGAACAAGCACAAATATGACTCTGTCATTGTCCATGCTGGTGTGAATAACCTGAGCCGTACCTCCCTGGACTACATGAAAAGAGACATGGAAGAGCTCCCTGATCACGTAGCCCAGGCCGGAATGACCCTGACCCTGAGTAGCATCCTGCCCTCACTAAGAATGATACCACGGTATAAATAAAAAATTATCAATTTCAACAATTGGCTAAGCTTCTGGTGTCATTCAAAGGCTTTCAAATACTGGCTAAGGCTTTTGCCAACCCCATAGTGCCTTTTTTAGGCAAGGCTCAAAAGACAAACTCAGCGCCGTAAATAGCACAAGTAACAAAAAACTGAGGGTAATGCTAGTCAATGCTAGCCAATGCCAGAAGTCTAAATCTCAAAATGCATGCACTTGAGGCACTCCTCAGTATGGAGAAAATCGATATATGTGCAGTAACAAAAACCTGGTTTAAGGCTCCAGAGTGCACCCCAGCACTACCAGGCTACAATTCATACCATAGATTTCAGCCACAAAACCCAGACCGAAATACAAAAGGCGGGGGCATATCCATATTCATCAAGGATACCATCACCTCCAGGTTAGTGGAACAGCACGATGATTCAGAGATCATCCACATGCAAGTAACAATGAGCAAAACTGCAATTCAAATTGTAGCTTGCTACAGATCACCCACCATGTCCCAGGACCCCCATTCCACATTTCTGGAAACACTGGGAAACATAAAGGTCTCATCAAACACCCTGATATTGGGTGATTTCAATTACCCAAACATTAACTGGGAGAACTACTCAAGTACTAACTCCCTTGTCCAACATTTCCCTAGAATTTATAAACTCAAGTGCCCTGGATCAACTGGTCAACACCCCCACCAGAGGTGACAACATATTGGACCTGGTCCTCACCAACATGGGTGACCGGTGTTCCACACCGGAGGTCAACCCCTCGCTGGTTAGATCTGACCATAAACTAATCACTCTGGATATCCACATTCCACCCCCACACCTGGTCAAAGAAACCACCGTGAAAAACTTTTCAAAAGCAAACTTCATGTTACTTAAGACCAAGGTGGAAAGTTTCAAATCCCCCATGCTAAAGGATAACACTGCCCAAGCTGCAAAATCCTTTACTAATGCACTCTACGGGCACCTACAAGAATGCATGGATTGTGTTATCCCAAGCAAAACCAAGACTCACTCCTCCAAGAAAAGGAAACCAGTCTGCCATAAACAAGCTGTACAATAGAAGGAGGAAACTAGTACAGAAAAGAGTAAAATCCCAAGAAGGGAAGACATCCCTGATCAGTATCAGCAAGAAACTACGATCCCTCATAAAAACATCCAAGGCTAGCTTCGAAAGAAAAATTACCAAGGACTCCAAAGATAACCACAAGGCATTCTTTAGCTATGTCAAGAATCTAAGTAGCAATTCTCAGATCTGTTCAGAGTTAGTACAGGATGACACAAAATACACTGAACTGACTGATATCGCCAACATACTGGCAGACAGGTTCAGTGCAAACTTCACCCCCCTCTCACCCCCAAAAGGGCCTATAACCATACCAGAAGAATGTAGTGCCTCTGAAATCACAGACACTCAGATTAAATCAGTACCCTTCAAAGCCAAAAACACAGCATCAATGGGACCAGACAGTGTCCCAGGCTGCGTCTTACATGAGCTCAAAGATAAACTAACCCCTCACCTAAACACACTGTTCAAACTCAGCCTCTCCACAGGCTACATGCCCATAGAGTGGCATACAGCAATGGTTATTCCACTCCACAAAGGTGGAGCCACAACAGACCCCGGGAACTATCACCTTATAATCCTGACTAGCTTGGTCTGCAAGGCTATGGAGCATATCATCATGGATCTCATTAACAGAGACATTGGGAATCTCCAAACACTGGACCCTACGAATTTTGTTAAGGGCAGATGCCTCCTAAACCTGGTGGACTTCTTTGAGACAGTTGCCAAGGCTATAGATGAGAGGAAAAGTGGTCCAAACAGCCTACGTAGACCTTGCAAAAGCCTTCGACACCCTTCCCCATTCTGGTATTATAGACAAGCTCACCAGCCTGAACAAAAACCCCTACATCACGAGATGGGGCGCCAACTGGCACATGGACAGAACCCACATGGTAAGAGTTGCAGGAGCTAGGTCTGATTCTAAACCGATTACAAGTGGCTTTCTCCAGGGCTCAGTCCTAGGTCCCCTCCTGTTCGACATATACTTCTCAGAGGTACAGGCAAGCACAGGAGGACTATGGCTAACCAAGTTCACAGACGACTGCAAACTAGGGGCTATAATTGACTCTCTGGCTGACACATCCTCCAAAAGAGTCTCATTGAGACAGATGTCTGGTGTCAAAACAATGGCCTCAAGCTAAATGCCAAAAAGTGCATAGTCATCCCCTTTGGAAAAAACAAAGTACCCACAAACTACCACATAGCTGGTAGCCCCCTAAATACGGAAGACATAATAAGGGATCTGGGTACCTAAGTGGATAGTAATCTTTCCTTTGATAATCACATTGCCAAAGTGGTTAGAAAATCCTTCTATGTGGCCCACCTAATCACAAAAGGGTTTGCATCCAGATCAAAAGAGGTCATTGTGCCCCTCTACGCATCACTCATCAGACCCATCATAGAGTACAGCGCCCCATTTGGGATGTACCTTACAAGACACCTGCAACAGCTGGAAAGACCACAGAAGTACCTCACCAAGAGGATCACTGGCCACAAACAGATGCCCTATGCAACTTGACTGAAGAAACTCCAGCTGTACTTGGTTGCATAATGCCTACTCAGAGGTGAACTCTGCCTGACATACAAGGCCATGTCCAACCCAGAACTGATGGACATGCTCCACCTAAAGAAAACCATATCCCCTCGAGCCACATGCACTGGGGATTTAAACCTCCCCACAACAATAAATAGGATGTGCTGGAGGGATAGATTCCTGTCCCAGAGACTTCCCATGCTCTGGAACAAGATTCCAATCTACATTAGGCAGAGCTCCTCGCTAACCCTCTTCAAGAGAAACCTTGACGAGTGGATGGGAAACAGAAAGTTTACCCCGGGGATCACTTCAGTGGCTCTGCTGGACAGAGGCACAGGGAACTAATCTAAGGGGGTGGCGAAAACCAACACATTCCAGCTAGGCTTATAAATGCCTTTTGGCAGATAGCCTAGTACCTACCTATGAACTTATGAACCTATTTCTGCTGGGAATACCAGGACTACCCACAGTCCAAAAAGACTCTCAGGGAATTTTTAGACTTGCCTCAGCATAGGCCTCTAGCCATTCCCTCTGTCCTAGATATTGTAGATGATGTCTTCATGGAATCCAGCCTTACCCCTGATACTTTACCAACTGCTCCTAGAAAGCCTGACAGATACTACAGAGTACCTGACTCTCACAAATTTCTCTTTAAAAATCCCACTGCAGATCCAGAGACCATTTCCCAGGGACCTAAAGATATTAAGGTTTCTACAGCCAAAAACCCTACCCCTTTCGTTCAGGGATTCTAGGGCTCTAGACAGATGGGGTAAGAAGGTATATACCTCTGCAACTCTTGCCATTAGGGCTTTAAATTGATAGTTTCACATGTTGAAGTACCAGCAGCATATTATTGATCTAATTAAACAAAAAATGTTGTTGATTCCTGATTGTGCCGGAAATAAGGACTTACAAGACTTAATGCATTCTGCAAACCAAGTTGGTAAACATACTTTGCAGTGTGGTTTTGATGCCTTAGAAGCATCTTGCAGGGCTGCTGTCACTGGGTCTGTTCTGAGAAGGCATTCTTGGCTGAAGGAACAAATCTTGCCAGGCCATGTCAAGGCAAAATTATTTGATGCTCCATTAAACCAAGAATGTTTGTTTGGCTCTAAAGCAGAAGAAGTTCTTAAAAAGATGGAGGAAAAAGCTAAATCCATGCAAACTGATAAAGATTTCTAACAGGTACAGCCACCTAGATTCAGTAGGCATTGACCTTCAAAAAACTGGTCCTTTCCAGTCCCATCCAGACCTTTTCAGCCCAAACCCTGGGGCAACAGACCACAAAGACTACAGTCTCAGGGTATGCACAGATCTAAACAATGGAGTGCTCCCTCCTCAAACACTAGGAGTGGTAAGCCACCCTCTTATGGAAAAAGTTCACAATGACTTGTCCTTAATGCTTTCCAGACATGCCCAAGTACTTGCACCCCTAGAAGAAAAACTTGCCCTGCATGCAAAAAACTGGGAGTATATTATCCAGGACCGATGGGTCTTAAATATTGCATCCCAGGGATACAGATTCTATTTCCACTCTCTGCCAACCCCAAGCAGATTGCCAGACCTTCCACCAAACCAGTCGACAGAGGCCCAGAAGCAAGTACTTTCTCTTCTCAGTATTAGGGCTATTCAACCTGTGCTAACAGAGCAAAGGGGACAGAGTTTCTACTCCAAGCGGTTCCTGGTGCCCAGGAAAGAGAATTCTTGGTGCCCTATTCTGGATTTGTCAACCCTACACATCTTCCTGGTGGTACCAAAATTCAAAATGCTTACACTCCAGTAGCTCCTTCCTATGCTAGCCAAGGACTCCTGGCTAGTCCCCCTAGACTTAAAAGAAGCTGATCTACACATCCACAGAAAGGAATCTTGCAGGAAATATCTACATTTCAGGGCAGGCTCTATGCACTATCAGTTCTCTGCACTTCACTTTGGTTTATCTACTGCACCCAGGGTATTCACAAAGTGCCTGGCTCCAGCCATTGCTTACTGCAGGCAGAGAAATATTCAAATTTACCCATACTTGGATGATTGCCTGATTCAGGCAGACAGTCAGGAATTGCTACTTCAGCACCTGACGTTTGTAGAGTCTCCTAACTTCTCTGGGGTATACCATCAATGAAAAAAAATCACATCTGGTACCCAGCCAAAAGATTGTATTCCTGGGAGCAAGCTTGAACACAACTTCCCAGATGGCATTCCTCACTCCAGAAAAGCAGGTTTATTTGACAACTTATTTCAAACTACTGCCCAACCAAACCCAACTATCTGCAAGAAAAATACTGCAAGCCCCAGGGTTCATGGCCTTATGCATTCTATTGATTCCATATGCAAGACTGCATATGAGGAAACTTCAATGGTACTTAAAAAGTCTCTGGTGTCAACATTCCCAGAACCTGGAAACAGTTATTCCTATCATTCCTTGCCTAAGGACAGAGTACCTTTGGTGGGCAGAGGCTTGCAGCCGCAACAAGGGACTCCCTTTCTCACATGAATAACATAGTACAGTTGTGTACACTTGCCATAAATTTAGAAGTTTGAGTGTATTCACTGTTGCAGTTCTGGTTACCCTCCCTCCAGCCCCCTGTCTTTCTCTACTTTCTACCTATCCTCTTTTTGGCCATATCTTATGGAAATGGTATTTACTTTTTACTGGAGGTGTTCCACACCATTTGATTGCTTCCTATTTTGGGGGGTCTCACATGGCAGGCAAATGCATTCAAGGCAAATGGAGCCCAGGACAAATTCACCTGCATATCAATCAAAAAGAGATGTTACCTGTACAGAATGCACTGACAGCCTTCAAATACCTTATCCTGCCAGGACAACTCCTGATAAAATCAGACAACACCACAGTTATGTGGTATATAAACAGACAGGGGGGAACTCACTCCTACCCACTCTGCAGGTTAGCCATTGCTCTGTGGAACACAGCCTTAAGCAACCAAGTGCACCTGCAAGCTCAATTCCTGCCAGGCAAACAAAATTCGCTGGCAGATGACCTAAGCGGATATCTAATGGACCCACACAAGTGGGAACTGGAAACCAACTCATTCAAACTTCTAATAAACAGGTGGGGGCACCAGAGGTGGACCTCTTTGCGTCCCCCCAAAACCATCAACTAAACAAATTTTGCACCAGAACTCCCCATAGCCCAGCTTGGAAAGTGGATGCCCCATCCTTCACATGGGAAAACCTCTCAATCTATGGCTTTCCTTCCAAAAGTACTCCTCAAGATCAAACAGAACAGGCCAAGGACAGTCCTTATTGCACCAGACTGGCCACACCAGCACTGGTACCCACTCCTACACAGTCTGACAGCAGTGCCACCCTGGCACATACATCAGACCCCCTCTCTGCTGTCCCAGCAGGAGGGACAGATTTTGCAACCTCGGCTGCAAACCCTGAACCTGGCATCCTGGCTTATTCCCTCAATACATCACCAGCAGCCCTCAGCAAACAGGTGCTGGATGTTATCCTTGAGGCCAAGAGGCCCAGTACTAATAAATCCTATTCAAAAAAGTAGAATTGATACTGTTCTTGGAGCCAGTCTCAAGGAGTGAACACAGCCATGCCCTCCTTGCCTCAAATCTTGGATTACCTAGCAGAGCTGCTCCACAAAGGCCTATCCTTCTCATCAATTAAGATTCATGCCTCTCCCATCTCAGCTCATTACAATACTGAGCCACCCCTCTTCTCTCACCCTCTGATAAAACAGTTCCTGAGAGGAGCTAACAATTTAAGACCCCCAAGGAGAGCTCCCACTCCTGCCTGGGACCTTAACTTTGTACTAGAGAAGTTCATACTTCCCCCTTTTGAGCCTGCTGCTACAGCAGAGTTAAAATTCCTCCCTTGGAAAACAACCTTACTGCTAGCCATCACTTCAGCAAGAAGAGTGTCTGAGTTACAGGCCCTTATGGCTGTGGAACCCTTCATTATCTTCCATGCGGACAGGGTTTCCCTCAGGACTAACCCATCTTTTATGCCTAAGGTGGTATCCAGTGTGACTTTAAACCAATCCATCCATTTGCCAACCTTTTTTCCTAATCCTCAGAATAAAGGGGAAAGAATCCTGCACTCCTTGGACATGCACAGACAGCTCATGTTCTACCTTGACAGGACTAAACCTTTCAGAAAATCTGACCAGCTGCTAGTCAGCCTTGCTACAGGGGCAGACAGCAAGGCCATTTCGAATCAAACCATTTCTAAATGGATAGCACACTGCATCCATTTCTGCTACAAATACCATGGAAAACCTAACCCACAGGGGACCAGGCCTCATTCCACTAGGGCTACCTCAACCTCTACAGCTTTTCTCAGAGGAGTCCCTACCAGGGACATCCTGGAAGCTGCAACCTGGAATTCTGTACACACCTTCACCAAGCATTACCACTTACCTATCTTTTCTAAATCCAGAGCTGGATTTGCCACAGCAGTCTTACAAGGCCTGCTATCCAGCCCTACTATTTCTTGGCTGCCTCCGCCCTTCCTCAGCTTTGGGAATTAACCCAAGTGTGATGACTGCAACAGTGAAACACGAAGAACATAGTACAGTTGTGTGCACTTACCATAAATGTAGATGTTCAGGTGTATTCACTGTTGCAGTTCTGGTTACCCTCCCTCCAGCCCCCTGTCTTTCTCTACTTTCTACCTATCCTCTTTTTGGCCATATCTTATGGAAATGGTGTTTACTTTTTCCTGGAGGTGTTCCACACCATTTGATTGCTTCCTATTTTGTGGGCTTCTGACATCTGGGGCAAGAAAAACTGATGTAATGGCATCGACTGCATGTTTTATACCCCTGACGACCTGAGATCATGGCTGAGGTGACAGCATCCGATGCAGAAATCCCAGGACTCTGGTATTCGGGCCGACTGAAGGATACCTTCTGGCAGATAACCCAAGTGTGATGACTGCAACAGTGAATACACTTGAACATCTACATTTATGGTAAGTGTACGTACTTTCCAGAGGCAGCAGGATTGATTATTTCTTTTTATTTATTTATTTTTGCATCTCTGTATGAGCTGATCCTCATGATGTAGGTTGCATATGTTCTCGCTGTTGTAGTAGGAAATGACTATATGGGATGACAAGCCTCAGATGTCCAATCAGTATACAAAAGCTTTTGGGTACCTTCCATGTTCACAGTATGTCTAAGGAAGGTCATGGACATACTGACATAAAAGCAGACTTGCAGGTGTAAAAATTCAAAACTTTCTTGCTTTTGAAGGTTTCAAAGAGACTTGGATTTCACTGCAACTTTAGTGTTTTGGAGATTGGCTTGTTTGAATTTTGGGGCAGATAAGTACCATTTTGGGAAATTTACTTCAATTATTGAATAAAATGTGTGCAAAATTTGTTTCTTATATCTAGGAAAAAGGGAAGGTCCTGTGTGGAAGACAGATTCCTTATAAACATTCCACACAGCTTGCTTGTTTTGTCTAGGGGACTTACACGACATCTGCTCTAGAATCATCCATTTGTCTTTTACTCCTAAGACCATAAGAAGTCTGCTTAGCAGCATTAACATGTTTCTTTAGAACCAACAGCCCTCACTCAAATGTCAATGGACTCTGGCTTATCTACCTTGGATGACCCCCTTCTGACCACTAATAAAAAGACAAAGGTCAAAAAGGTTTCTGAAGCAGTTTTGCCTTCAGCCTCTCTTTCTTTTTCTGTTGGGTGACTCTTCTATGGCTGTATTGGAGTTCTAAGCCATTCATCCCTACATTCATGCCATTAAGGATTGGGACTCTAGCTCAATCTCAGGACCAAGATATACACCTACTACAAAGGAGTCATAACCTCATTTAATGATTTCCCTCAGGTGCTCATGAGGGAAGTTGTAGGGGAATCATGGATGGAAATCCATACATCAGGTTCTACTGGGAGTATGAAATTGGTCACTCCTAGAAAGAAAATTTGAAAACTAAACATATTCTTCTCCTTCAACCCCATCTGCCAAAGAGGCCATGAAGGAATAATACAGTTTTGCCGAAGCCTTTCAATTTTTGCAGTCTGCTTCCCCTGCCTCATCTCATTTAAAAAGAAAAAGGTCTCCTTCCCCTTCTGATAGTGATACCTAATCAGGTGTAGAAGAGATTGGACTGGACTATGCTTACATGGGTGTCTTCTCCTGACTGTTTGGCATCAAAGTCTGAGAAACATTTTTGACAAATATGTGCCCATTGTTGTAAGAAAGTTCTTCTGTATTGAATAGCTTAGAAACAAAGGGATTGTGTCTAGAGCTAAGGATGTCATTGGCTCATTTTACCTAGCCTTCATTAGGCCAGTCATTGAATATAATGATCCCTTTGCTATTTATCTGTCAAGACACATACAGCAACTGGAATGCCCACAATGATACCTTACTAAAAGGGTACAAGGCCAAAACAACATGTCTTACATGGACCAGCTCAGAGTCCTATCACTATACTCAGTATCCTACAGACTGCTAAGAGGTGATCTGTGCCTGGCATACAAGGCATCCTCCAACCCAGTACTGATGGATTTACTGCACATCAGGAAGTCAAATAGCATCAGAAATATACTGACTAGGAATATAAACTTCTTCTACAACATCAACTGAATGGTTTGGAAGGACGGGTATGTCTCACAGACTCCTCATCCACATAAAACAAAATTAATTCCTGTCCATATTCAAGCACAACTTGGATGATATGGGATGGATGGGAAACAGAAAATTTACCCCAGGACTGCCCCCTGTACTACTAATGGACACAGACAGCACCTGAATGCTTTATCCCAAGCATGTGTACCCTCAAAGTATCTATGGTATAATCTCACTTATTCTTATTAGGGGTAACATATAATTATCGACTATGGGATGGGTAAGGCTAATCTCTAACCAAATCAGATTGGTTAATTTGAACACAAAACAAGAAATTGGCCAGGCACTTTCAGTGTTGCCTGTGCTTCACTAGACAGTCAGCCTCCTGCACCCAAAAGCCTGAAGAATTTATAAGGTACCTCCGTCCCACAAATTCCTGTTTCATAACCATGTGGCCCATCCATTTCTTTAGCCAAGGAAGGCAGTTCTAAGAAATTAACTACTAATAATCCTGTACCTTCACACAAGGATGGAAGTGCTTTTGATAAGTATAGGAAAAAGTCTAAACCTCTTCCCTAGCCTTTAAGACAGTAAATGGTCAGGCTGATATGGCTAAATATCTGCTGGCACCTATTGCAGATCTGAGTAAAGCAATTGCTGAGTTACCTTCCTTTGAGGCAATCCTCTTTACTTACATGATTTCTTCTGTCTCTCAAATAATAAAGCACTCCTTAAAGTGTCCATAAGATGCAGCTAATGCTGGCATGCAGGTGTGAGTGGTTTTAGATCACACAATCTTCCTGTAGATGTAAAGGCATAAATACATAATGTCTCCTTTGACAAACAGGTGGTGGTTGGTACTTCTTTGGCTGAGGTTTTGAAGAAAATTTGATGAAAGGGGAAATTGTATCCATGGGGTCAAATAGATTTTTCATTCACTCATTCCAGATTACAACAGGGACTACTCCTCTAGTCCTGGACACTATTATCGGAAGTCCTTTAAACAATCCCAACAGAAATCTGGGAAACAATAAAACAAGAAAAGCTGTGTCTCTGGCTCAATACAAGAAAAATGCATTTCTATCTTTTTCTTCCAACATTAAAGCTGTCAGAGTCAGAAGTTCTTGTTTGTCTGAAACCCATTTCAAAGAAGTTTCATCTCTCTTGTCTGGAGTCCCTGCCCCTCATTTCTTCCTCAAATAATATACTTAGGTTGTCTCTATACACATTTTACAGTGACATCAGTAGAAAATGCAGAAATATAGTTATTATCATAGCAAAGTGACTGTAATTACTTTATTGCTTTTAAAGATAAGTGAGTTATTGAACGCAAGCCGCTTTTTAATTTAAAGCTTTAAAACATTATGCATATTTAATAGTGAGTGGCTTAACAGTGGCGAACATTTAACTGTTCTCAGTTTATCGAGTGAAAGAAAGACGATTTTGTACAAGAATAAATTCAAAGAATTCTACATTCCTGGAACACTTTTGTCTACTTAAAAGTGACTTCTTAATATGCTGCATGCTGCAGTGCTGATTGAAGCTGATTTCCAACCTACTATTTGGGGATCCAGGGATCAACTACTTTAGCCTTGGAATTTCAGCTAGTTATCTCTGTGTTCAGTGCTTTTGCTTGCTCTTACTATTAATATACAATGTATTAGTACAGCATATGAGAACAGCAGTTTAACATTCAAATATACAACGAGCAAGACTTTACATATCTTGAAATATGATTAGGATAGAATAGGGACAGGACAGGTATCAGGAATCCCATCAGTACAGGAGCACTCCCAGAGGGAGTGAGGAGGAGAGGAGAGAGTGTAGGAGTTTAAAGATGATGGGGTAGGGGTAGTTCTAATGTAAGGGGAAGAGAGTTCAGGGGAGGAGAGATGGACAGTTAGAAGGTTTAAAAATTTAGCTTGTGTGCTGTAGTTAGTTGAATGAAAATTTAGGTAGCTGGGGAGTTCAACCAATTTAGAGCATGTAGGAGGTTGCAATGGTAGGTAGGATTTGGATTGGTTATCGATAAGGACACCCAGGCGTTTTGTATGGGGAACTAGGATTTGAGAGTAAAAGGGGAGGACTTAGGGTTCATAGATGTTAAGTTTTTGTTATCAGTTAAGTTGGGGGGGTGTTGTTAGGGAAAGAAGAGATGAGTTTGCCTATGGAGTCAATGAAAAAGGAGTTGAGTTGGGTAGCTAGGTGGAGGTCTGGTGTGTCTGGGTCAGGTCAAGGGTTCTCTTTTTTGCCTGGGGATAATATTGATGAAATACTATTCCAAAATTTTCTGGAGTTGGTTTTATGATTATTTTGAAGTTTAAGGTAGTAGGATTTGCAGTCAGTGTCTATTTGTTTTTTTACTTGATTTCGCAGTTGCTTGTATTCGGCAAGAGAGTTGGGAGTTTTGCATTTTTGATAATATTTCCAGATTTTATCTCGGTGATGCATAACTAGTTTTGTGTCTTTAGTTAGCCAGGGGGCTGTTTTGGATCTGAGTCTTTTGGTTCTACTGGGGGTGAAGTGGTTAAGTATATCAGTGAAAATTCTATTGAAATGTGAGACTGCGGCATCTAAAGGGAGGGAATTTAGAGGGTTCCAGTCTATCTGTTTTAAGGTATTAGAGAAAATTAGGGGGTTGAAGTATTGCATGTTGTGGGTGGTAATGTGTCTGTGCTGAAAGAGGATGGTGGAGGGGGAATGGCGTATGTAGGTAGGGAGATGGTCACTAAGGGAGTCTGCGAGAGTACCACTATCAGAAACTCGGTTTGGGTGGGAGACTAGTATCCAGTCAAGGATGCTACCTGTGGTGTAATCTTTATTTGGTCTAGTAGGGGTTTTGATTAGCTGTGTGAATCGATATAGTTTGATGCTTTGAGAAGGGGTAGATGAGTCAATGGAAAACCAGTTTATATCGCCTAGGATTATTGTCTCACTGTTTATATTGGAGGTGAACCAGGCAAGAATATCTTCCAATATTGGGATATTGTTACCAGGAGGAATGTACAGGGAGGCAATGCATAAAGTTTTATTGTTGTTTATTTTGAGAAGGGCGAGGGTTAGCTCGGCGGTGTCAAATGAGGGTATGGGCTTAGTATAGGGTGTTACTGTTAATGAGGAGCAGAAGAGTAAGGCTACTCCTCCACCTTTCTTTTGAGGTCCGTCACTTCTTATAAGTTTATAGTTAGGGGACATAATTTCGGTATCTTTTATGTGTGGTTTTAGCCAGGTTTCTGTGATAGAGACAATATCAGGTTTGTTATGAGAGGTCCAGGCGTGAAAGGAAGGTATTTTATTACAAAGGCTCCTGGCATTAAGTGGTAGCAAGGAGAAGAGATTTGTGGTGCAGGGGAGAGCTATGTGAATGTGGTTTAGAGGTAGAGTTGTGTGAAGGCCCTGGGTTAGGGTGTATGTCTCCAGAACGGAGGAAGAGGGTGATAAATTTTGAGCAGAGTATGGATAGGTATCTATTTTCTAATGAGTCATAGGTGTAGATATTGGAACCTAATGAGGTGAGTTTTGTGGGTATGGGAAGTGGTTTACTAGGGGTAAGGAAGAGCTTCCTTTGAAATAGAAAAGATTCATTATGTTTGTAGAGGTGGGGGAGGCTTGGGTTATAAAGGGAAAGTCTTTTTTAATGTAAATTGCAGTTTTGTGAAAGGGAGGGGAGTGCTGAAACTGTGGGAGACTAGTAAGGTAGAGTAAGCAGAAGAGGATTAGGCTTAGAAATAAGGGTATTAGAGCATATGCAGGTTTTGTTTGCATGGTAAGAGACAGAGTGTGATATGAGTGAGAGGGATGTGTAGGAAGAGAGATGGTTAATAAATTTGAGAGAAGAGGATTAGAATGAAATGTGTGAGGGTGTATTCACAGGGATATAGAAGGGTGGAGTGTGATATAAGTAGTGGGTGGTGATTTGGTGTAAGACAATAGGTGTAGGATAGTGATAGGGTGTAGAGGGAGGGAGGGGTTTAGTTTGATGGGAGGAGTTTGTGTGGGAGTGGCTAAAGAGCTATAAATGTAGATGTACTTGGGCAGGGGGGAATTGGGGGCAGGGTAGGGCAGCGGAGTGAGCCTGCAGGGTGAACAGAGCAGGAAGAGCCAAGGAAGGAAGATTCCAAGCCCAGAAGAGAAATAATCAGTGGAGTAGAAAGGTAGGATCAGAGAAAAAAGTATGCAGGAGGGGGGAAAGGCAGTTGTAGTAGTGAGTGATAGGGAGAAGGAAAGGAGTTGTAGGGAGATAATGGACTACGAACACCAGGCTACAGCAGTATAGTCAAAGGTGGTGGAAATAAGTACAGCTAAAGAGGATTTTAGAATTATTTACAGGCTGTCATCTAGTGGACAAATCTATGTCTGCAGCACTGACTACAGTGAGCGTTCCTGAGCCAGGGGAGAAAAAAAAGGGAGGGAAAGTTTGGCTAAAGAAGTGGGATAAAGAGTAAGTGGGGGGCAATATTTGGAGGGTTTGGCTGCTGGCTGTCCTGATGGGGTCCGTGCACTAACCACCTAGTAGGGATAAGGTACAGTCAGTTATTCAGTAATTATTGAGGCAAGCAAGTTACAAACACACATACTTTCTGGAGACCCTTTTGGAGGAGAAAAAAGATAAGGCAGGGAGTACTTTGGTTCTTTCCTTGGGATGAGGTATGAAGTTCCTTTAGGGAGAGGCTTACTCTCTTTGATGACCAACAGGACCTGGATAGGAGAATAGATGTAGCACAAAGGCTGAAGAAGGCTATGGAAACTATAGGGAGGGAGAATAAAAGTAAGGGGTAAGATTGCATTTTAAAAAAGACTAAATAGTGATGTGTTAACAGCAAGGCATGTTCACAAGTTACAGAGGAACTAGGCTGAACCCAAGCAGTATATAACAGGCAGCAAATACCATGTTATACAAGCGTAAACATAGCTAGAACACTGTTTGGCATGCTAACACACTGGTGAGACTAACATTCTATTATCAGAATGTAGCACTAGCCCAAGCTTAATAATATCCCTGTAAAATAGTGACCACTGACACATAAATGCTTGTCCAGGAGTATCAGTGTTTAGCATTACTATACAAAGCGCCTTAATGCATTACAATAGTACAATTGGCATAAAAAACTGTTTCTGATTCAATTACATGTACGGATGCTCGCTTACTGCTAAACATTATTTTTTTTAATTTTTCCAAAATTCTTAAGCAAAGAGGGTGAGAGCTATGGTGGGGAGTTCCCCAGAAAGAACTGTTGCTTCCATTTACAACAGACATTTAAATAAATTGTGCTCCAAGCCACCTGAAAGACAAATTCCTTTTCTTTCCCATCATGGGAATGTTCCTTTATGCCTTTCCTCTTCCCTCTCATAACAATATGCTTTTAAAGATCCAGAAGTATTCTCCAGAAGTATTCCCCAAAAGTCTTTCCCATCATGGGAATGTTCTTTTATGCCTTTCCTCTTCCCTCTGATAACAATATTTTTTTTAAAGATCCAGAAGTATTCTCCAAAAGTCATTTTGGAACTCCCTTTTGGCCCAGACAGCATTGGTATTCTCTTTTCATGACAATGTCACAATCCTCCCCACAAAATGGTTGTACTCATACAAGACAAGAGATCACTGATCCATTCCAACCTGCAAAATCTTCATTTGACTTGTTGGATGAGGCTATGGAATAGGTAGAAAAGCTGCCACTAGAAAATCTTATTTAACCAAATGGAAGAGATTTTTTTTAGTTGATGCAACAAAAAGAAGAACCAGGACCCATCCAAGGCAGAAGCATCCCTGGGCCTCCATTATTTGCTTGACTTGCTCAGATCAGGCCTTTCCTACTCATCCATTAAAATTCATTCTTTGGCCTCTTCTCCGTGTCTACCTTTAGATCCCCATTTCTTCCAGGTAAAACTGCTTTTCAAAGAGGTATTACATATTCGTGCACATTACGTAGAATAATACCACTATATTCCAAAGTATCCTTGAGCAAGACAGAGCAGCAACCAATGAACAAGTAATCAAGCCCCGAAGTTAGAATAAATTTATGTTCATTTAATACACTACATGTATTTAGGCGAAGGAATTTTAGAGAGATGAATTGAAGCAGTGGAAGAGATTAGAGTAGAATAGAATAGGGACAGGTATCAGGACTTAAAATTGTCTAGTGATTATTTGAAATTTACCAATGAAAGCAGTACATTGGGAGTCGCGTATTTAGATACCCTTGTATATTTAGAGGAAGGACAGTTTAAATCCAAAATAAATAGGAAAACTACGTTTTCGAACTCTTATTTGGATTACAGCAGTAATCACCCTTACAAGTTGTAATACAATATATACAAAGGGCAAATTATAAGAGCAATGAGAATGACATCTGACACAAAGGAAAGAGAAGTGGAATTGGCTTTCATAAAGAATTTATTTAGGGAGAGAGGTTACGACGAACATATGATGTTAGAAGTAGAGAACTATATAAGCAAGGAAGGGGGGTCAAAATACCCATCCCTACTAGGCACTCAATACTCAGTGAAGAAAGGAACCAATAGCAAGGAAGTAAAGGACAAAAAGAAGGAGGCATTCAAACAAGCATGTATAGTACAGTATGGACCATATTCCTATCAGGTCAAAGAAATTTTGTATAAGAATTGGCAAATATTTTCAATGGATGAAGAAACACATATGATTTTAGGGCCCAAACCACAGTTTGTTTATAAGATGGGTAAAAATTTGAAATATCTATTTGAAAATGGCCCTATAAGTGAATTTAACAATACGAAACATACTGGCAAATGTGGTGCATGTGGCCAATGTAGATATATATACACAGATAAAACTATAGTTTTAGAGAATTACAATAAAACTATAATTAGACCAGTACATGGCAACTGTCTTACCAATATGATTATATACATTGCTAAGTGTAATATTTGTCCAGCTTATTATATTGGTAGGACAGAAAGACAATTTAAGAAAAGAATATATTCCCATTTATACAGCATAAAAACTAAGGATGTAAGAAATGCCCTATTTAAACATGTAAATGCTGTAGGTATAGAACACACCTTCAAATTTGCCATATTGGAGAAAATAAAACCTAACCCGAGAGGGGGTAACACAAAAAATTGGTTGGCATTCAAAGAATATTGGTGGCAAATCCATACAGATGCCATGACTTGGCCTGGAATTAATGAATATATTACAGTCAAACCACTATTGATGGTTAAGGATTAAAGTTAATAGGTCCACACAATAACTTTTACAGTGACATCAAGTAGAAAATGCAGAAATATAGTTAGACATGATACATTAGACTTTATTATTTATTATGATAAGTATATCTAGGACTGTGGTATATTCTTATAAGACAATTTATAATGGTATAAAGCATAGTACTAAGATATTATATGGAGTTTTAGGTAGAAAAACATGTATTATACTTATATTAAGTTATACATCTTATTAAGAATATTAGTATGTTATAACATTTTATTTTTAAAAGAATATATAGTGAAATTATACTTTTTTAAAAGAAGATATGATGAAACTATCTTCTATTATCATAGCAAAGTTTTTAAGGGACTGTAATTACTTTATTAAGCTTTTAAGATAAGTGAGTTATTGAGCTGTTGCTTTAATTAATAAAGCTTTTGCCATTATATGTATTTAAACAGTGAGTGGCGAACATTTTAACTGTTCTGAGGAAGCTCGAGTTTATCGAGTGAAAGCGCTTAACGTATTTTGTACAAGAATAAATTCTTTATTTTCTACAGTCCTGGAACACTTTTGTCTACTTAAAAGTGACTTTACATGCTGCATTTGTAAGTGCTGATTGAAGCTTTGATTCCAACCTACTATTTGGGGATCCAACCGCTTCTACTAGCCTTGGAATTGGTTCCAGTTATCTACGAGTGTGTTCAGTGCTTTGCTCTTACTGTTAATATACAATGTATTAGTACAGCATATGAGAACAGCAGTTTAACATTCAATATACAGCAAGGCAAGACTTTACATATCTTGAAATATATGAGTTGAGTCAATCACTTGTAAGATATTAGCAAAAACAATAAATTTATGTTCATTTAATACACTACATGTATTTAGGCGAAGGAATTTTAGAGAGATGAATTGAAGCAGTGGAAGAGATTAGAGTAGAATAGAATAGGGACAGGTATCAGGAATCAGGTAGGATGGGTACAGGAGCACTCCCAGAGGGAGTCGAGGTGAGAGTGGAGTAGGGTTTTAAAGGATGGTAGGTTAGGGGTAGTTCTAATGTAAGGGGGAAGAGAGTTCCATAATCTGGCAAGGGAGAATGATAGTAGAAGTTGCCCTGGTGCGTGTAAAGGCTTGTAAATTTCTAAGAGGTTCTGATTTGTCGATCTAAGTGTTCTATGTGGCTGGTGAAGTTTTAGGGAAGAGGAGAGTGATGGACAGTTAGAAGGTTTAAAAATTAGCTTGTGTGCTGTAGTTAGTTGAATGAAATTTAGGTAGCTTGGGAGTTCCAACCAATTTAGAGCATGTAGGGAGTTGCAATGGTGAGTAGAGGATTTGGATCCTGTGGCAAACTTTGAAATTTTGTTATAGCGTGAGGAAAGTTTAGATTTTAGGGATGATTGGAGGTTAGGGAGTAGCGGAGCTCCATACAAAAGGAGGGTAGGAGATAGGTGGTAGATAGGAGTTGTCTAGAAGACAGAGAAAGGTAGCGTCTGTGTCGATAAAGCATTCCAAGTTTTTGATGAGTCTTTTTAATATTGGTTTGTAGGTGGATGTCAAATTTTAGCTGGTTATCGATAAGGACACCCAGACGTTTTGTATGGGGAACTATTTCAATAGATGTTTTGTTTAGGCTAAGTATAAAGAAGGATGCTTTGTCAACAGCAGTATGTCTAAAAGGGGTAAAGATTATTATTTTGGATTTGGAGGCATTTAGGGCTAGGTGATTGTCAAGCATCCAGGACTCAGTGGAGGAGAAGGCCGCTTGCATAAGGTTTATTAGTAAAGGAAGAGTTTTGGCTGAGCAGATGATAGTTGAATCGTCTGCGTATTGCACCAGTTTAGCATTGGGGAACTTTTGGTGAAAATCATTGATGAAAATGTTAAATAGAGCCTTGGAGTACAACTGTTGGGGTGCGAAGGAAAGAGGAAGTGCAGTAGTTCCATTTCACAGCTTGTTCCCTGGCTGAGAGATAGCTGGAGAACCATTTGATAGACGAGGAGGAGAGATTAAGATGGGAGAGTTTAGAAAGTAGAATCTCATGAGAGACAGTGTTGAAAGCTTTGGATAAGTCGAGGAGAAGCGTAGAAACTATGTTCCCTGAGTCATGAGCAGAGTTAATGATTTTGAGGAAGGAAAGAAGGGCAGTGGTGGTGCTATGTCCTGGTCTAAACCTGTGTTGGGTAGGAGTTAGGAGTTGGTTGTCCAGTAGGTAGGGTAATAGTTAGAGGTGAATACATTTTTCGAGTGTCTTAGAGATACGGGATAGGATAGCAATAGGGTGAAAGTTGGAGATTGAACAGTTTGTACCTCCTTTATGGAGGGGGATGATGAAGGCTTTTTTCCAGAGGTGTGGTACATAGGACTCCTGAATGGAGCGATTGATTAGGATGCTGATTGAAAGGGCTATACCATCAGCAGCTAGTAGGAGAAAGTTGGATGGAATGTCATCTGGAGCATTAGAGCAAGGTTTTAACTTTTGTAGGAGTTTTTTTATAGTGTGGGTAGGAATGGATTTGAGAGTAAAAGGGGAGGACTTAGGGTTCATAGATGTTAAGTTTTTGTTATCAGTTAAGTTGGGGGGTGTTGTTAGGGAAAGAAGAGGTGAGTTTGCCTATGGAGTCAATGAAAAAGGAGTTGAATTGGGTAGCTAGGTGGAGGTCTGGTTTGTCTGGGTCAGTGCAAGGGTTCTCTTTTTTGCCTGGGGATAATATTGATGAAATACTATTCCAAAATTTTCTGGAGTTGGTTTTATGATTATTTTGAAGTTTAAGGTAGTAGGATTTGCAGTCAGTGTCTATTTGTTTTTTTACTTGATTTCGCAGTTGCTTGTATTCGGCAAGAGAGTTGGGAGTTTTGCATTTTTGATAATATTTCCAGATTTTATCTCGGTGATGCATAACTAGTTTTGTGTCTTTAGTTAGCCAGGGGGCTGTTTTGGATCTGAGTCTTTTGGTTCTACTGGGGGTGAAGTGGTTAAGTATATCAGTGAAAATTCTATTGAAATGTGAGACTGCGGCATCTAAAGGGAGGGAATTTAGAGGGTTCCAGTCTATCTGTTTTAAGGTATTAGAGAAAATTAGGGGGTTGAAGTATTGCATGTTGCGGGTGGTAATGTGTCTGTGCTGAAAGAGGATGGTAGAGGGGGAATGGCGTATGTAGGCAGGGAGATGGTCACTAAGGGAGTCTGCGAGAGTACCACTATCAGAAACTCGGTTTGGGTGGGAGACTAGTATCCAGTCAAGGATGCTACCTGTGGTGTAATCTTTATTTGGTCTAGTAGGGGTTTTGATTAGCTATGTGAATCGATATAATTTGATGCTTTGAGAAGGGGTAGAAGAGTCAATGGAAGACCAGTTTATATCGCCTAGGATTATTGTCTCACTGTTTATATTGGAGGTGAACCAAGCAAGAATATCTTCCAATATAGGGATATTGTTACCAGGAGGAATGTACAGGGAGGCAATGCATAAAGTTTTATTGTTGTTTACTTTGAGAAGGGCGAGGGTTAGCTCAGCGGTGTCAAATGAGGGTATGGGCTTAGTATAGGGTGTTACTGTTAATGAGGAGCAGAAGAGTAAGGCTACTCCTCCACCTTTCTTTTGAGGTCCGTCACTCCTTATAAGTTTATAGTTAGGGGACATAATTTCGGTATCTTTTATGTGTGGTTTTAGCCAGGTTTCTGTGATAGAGACAATATCAGGTTTGTTATGAGAGATCCAGGCGTGAAAGGAAGGTATTTTATTACAAAGGCTCCTGGCATTAAGTGGTAGCAAGGAGAAGAGATTTGTGGTGCAGGGGAGAGCTATGTGAATGTGGTTTAGAGGTGGAGTTGTGTGAAGGCCCTGGGTTAGGGTGTATGTCTCCAGAACGGAGGAGGAGGGTGATAAATTTTGAGTGGAGTATGGATAGGTATCTATTTTCTAATGAGTCATAGGTGTAGATATTGGAACCTAATGAGGTGAGTTTTGTGGGTATGGGAAGTGGTTTACTAGGGGTAAGGAAGAGCTTCCTTTGAAATAGAAAAGATTCATTATGTTTGTAGAGGTGGGGGAGGCTTGGGTTGTAAAGGGAAAGTCTTTTTTAATGTAAATTGCAGTTTTGTGAAAGGGAGGGGAGTGCTGAAACTGTGGGAGACTAGTAATGTAGAGTAAGCAGAAGAGGATTAGGCTTAGAAATAAGGGTATTAGAGCATAGGCAGGTTTTGTTTGCATGGTAAGAGACAGAGTGTGAGATGAGTGAGAGGGATGTGTAGGAAGAGAGATAGTTAATAAATTTGAGAGGAGAGGATTAGAATGAAATGAATGGGGGTGTATTCACAGGGATATAGAAGGGTGGAGTGTGATATAAGTAGTGGGTGGTGGTTTGGTGTAAGACAATAGGTGTAGGATAGTGATAGGGTGTAGAGGGAGGGAGGGGTTTAGTTTTATGGGAGGAGTTTGTGTGGGAGTGGCTAAAGAGCTATAAATGTAGATGTACTGGGGCAGGTGGGAATTGGGGGCAGGGTAGGGGAGTGGAGTGAGCCTGCAGGGTGAACAGAGCAGGAAGAGCCAAGGAAGGAAGATTCCAAGCCCAGAAGAGAAACAATCAGTGGAGTAGAAAGGTAGGATCAGAGAAAAAGGTATGCAGGAGGGGGGAAAGGCAGTTGTAGTAGTGAGTGATAGGGAGAAGAAAAGGAGTTGTAGGGAGATAATGGACTACAAACACCAGGCTACAGCAGTATAGTCAAAGGTGGTGGAAATAAGTACAGCTAAAGAGGATTTTAGAATTATGTACAGGCTGTCATCTAGTGGACAAATCTATGTCTGCAGCACTGACTACAGTGAGCGTTCCTGAGCCAGGGGAGAAAAAAAAGGGAGGGAAAGTTTGGCTAAAGAAGTGGGATAAAGAGTAAGTGGGGGGCAATATTTGGAGGGTTTGGCTGCTGGCTGTCCTGGTGGGGTGCATGCACTAACCACCTAGTAGGGATAAGATACAGTCAGTTATTCAGTAATTATTGAGGCAAGCAAGTTACAAACACACATACTTTCTGGAGACCCTTTTGGAGGAGAAAAAAGATAAGGCAGGGAGTAGTTTGGTTCTTTCCTTGGGATGAGGTATGAAGTTCCTTTAGGGAGAGGCTTACTCCCTTTGATAACCAGCAGGACCCGGATAGGAGAATAGATGTAGCACAAAGGCTGAAGAAGGCTATGGAAACTATAGGGAGGGAGAATAAAAGTAAGGGGTAAGATTGCATTTTAAAAAAGACTAAATAGTGATGCGTTAACAGCAAGGCATGTTCACAAGTTACAGAGGCACTAGGCTGAACCCAAGCAGTATATAACATGCAGCAAGTACCATGTTATACAAGCTTAAACATAGCTAGAACACTGTTTGGCATGCTAACACACTGGTGAGACTAACATTCTATTATCAGAGTGTAGCACTAGCCCAAGCTTAATAATATCCCTGTAAAATAGCGACCGCTAACACATAAATGCTTGTCCAGGAGTATCAGTGTTTAGCATTACTATACAAAGTGCCTTAATGTATTACAATAGTACAATTGGCATAAAAAACTGTTTCTGATTCAATTACATGTACGGATGCTCGCTTACTGCTAAACATTATTTTTTTTAATTTTTCCAAAATTCTTAAGCAAAGAGAGTGAGAGCTATGGTGGGGAGTTCCCCAGAAAGAACTGTTGCTTCCATTTACAACAGACATTTAAATAAATTGTGCTCCAAGCCACCTGAAAGACAAATTCCTTTTCTTTCCCATCATGGGAATGTTCCTTTATGCCTTTCCTCTTCCCTCTCATAACAATATGCTTTTAAAGATCCAGAAGTATTCTCCAGAAGTATTCCCCAAAAGTCTTTCCCATCATGGGAATGTTCTTTTATGCCTTTCCTCTTCCCTCTGATAACAATATTTTTTTTAAAGATACAGAAGTATTCTCCAAAAGTCATTTTGGGACTCCCTTTTGGCCCAGGCAGCATTGGTATTCTCTTTTCATGACAATGTCACAATCCTCCCCACAAAATGGATGTACTCATACAAGACAAGAGATCACTGATCCATTCCAACCTGCAAAATCTTCATTTGACTTGTTGGATGAGGCTATGGAATAGGTAGAAAAGCTGCCACTAGAAAATCTTATTTAGCCAAATGGAAGAGATTTTTTTTTAGTTGATGCGACAAAAAGAAGAACCAGGACCCATCCAAGGCAGAAGCATCCCTGGGCCTCCATTATTTGCTTGACTTGCTCAGATCAGGCCTTTCCTACTCATCCATTAAAATTCATTCTTTGGCCTCTTCTCCGTGTCTTCCTTTAGATCCCCATTTCTTCCAGGTAAAACTGCTTTTCAAAGAAGTATTACATATTCGTGCACATTGAAAACAGGTCGCTCCTTCTTGGGATCTCATCTTTGTCTTAGATAACTCACTTTACCACACTTTGAACCAGCTCATCAAGCTGATTTGAAATTTTTGATATGGAAGACTATTTTACTGACTGTTGGAAGTCTGAATTAGAGGCTTCAATAGTGAGTCAGCCTTTTCTCATATTTCATAAGCAGAAGGTAAACTTAAGAACTAATCCTTCCTTTATCCCTAAAGTGTTATTGGAATTTACTTTGAATCAGTATATTCATCTCCCTGTGCTTTTTACTGAACCTAAAAACAGAGGAGAGAGAATCCTACATATTCTGGATGTCCACAGACAACACAGATTCTCATCTAATAGAACAAAAGACTTTAGAGCTTCTTTTCTCATTATTTATCAATGACCTTCACTTGAATATACCCCAAGCCATCTGCATTCAATATGCTGATGACTCAACTCTTATTTGTGCTGCCAATAATGTTTCCTCCCTCCAGTCCCTCACCCAAACAGTCTTCCATAATGTTGAAAAGTGGTTTATGGAACTCTCCCTCCTTCTTAATCCCAAAAAAACAAAACTTCTTCTCTTTACCCCTACACACAAATCACCGACACCTTTCTTCACTATCTCCTCTAACAATGCTACCTGTATTAGTCCAGATATGTCCACTCGCCTATTAGGTGTAACAATTGACAATCATCTTAATTTTGATGACCACATTAACAACACCATTAAATCAGTTAATAAAAAAATCGGTTCTCTCTACAGAATTAAACCCTTTCTTACCCCTTCTGCTAGAAAAACTGTGGCCCAGAGCCACCTGATCTCCACCCTTTTCTATGCCTCTGCTATATATACAAACCTGTCTAAAAACAACATCACCAAACTTTCTACCTGCTACAATAGTATTACTAGATTCATTACTACTACCCCTTTTAGAACCCACCACTGTATTAACCTCAAGCAACTAGATTGGTTAGAACTCGACAACCACATACTCTATCAACAATTAATAATCATTCATAAGACCCTCTTTTTCCCAGACGCTACCCCTAGCCTTACAAAACTGATTTCACCTTATAAAAACCTAGCCACACTACGGTCGGCTAATAAACTCCTTGTAGCCTTAACCAAATCAAAGAATAAAGCTGGAGACTCATTATTTTCAAATGCTGTCGGGAAAATCTGGAATCAACTACCTCAGGAAATAGCAAACCTAGACTCTACATCCCTTTTCAAGAAACATATCAAAGAACATCTTAAAACTCAATGGCTATGTCCTTGTACTAATCCTGACTGAAATTACTTCTGCATTACTCACAACTTCCCCCTTTCATTTACTCCTAACTTTCCCACTATAAAACTAATTTTTATTGTAGACAGTCTTATCTTTAGATTGTCTCTAACATCTTTTTTTCTCTTTCTCTCTAGCACATATTGAATGTTGTTTAGTATCTAACTGTATGTGTTCCTTAGTCCATGACTGTTAAACAACTATTTCTCTGAAAGATTATGGTTCTGCTTTTTTGGCTTTATTATTGTTAAATTCATACAAATGTACAACTTTGTACTTATTTTATGTTGCTTATTATGTTTTATTGTTAA